>NC_135332.1:159284591-159586996 GCF_023851605.1 Tamandua tetradactyla
TGTTCTTCTATGTATATCATACCATGCCAAAATAAGGTGCAATGCTAAGAATAATGCTTGGGTTCATGAAGTTCTGCCTTTTGCCAAAAATAGACCATTCTTGTTCCAGAATCGGAATGTTTATTGCTTGATGTAGTGTCTATTATGTAATAGTGTGCTTAAACCTAAGATTGGCCAAATTTAATTCTCTTTGTGGTTCCAACAGGATAGTTTATCACCAAGGGACTCTATATGGTTAGACTGTGAAGTAGCCATATACTGCCAAGAGATTTAATCCAAATGTTGTACAAGGAACTGTGGTTTCATAGCATACACTGAGACATGTAGTTGAATATTATGTTTGAAAGGATCACTCAGGTTTCAGATTGCTACAAAATTCATAAAGGAGTTATTTATGGCTTTACTAGACTCCTTCAAATTGAATATTGAAAATTAATACAGGAAAAGGAGAGTTGTCAGTTGATTAGAAATACTCAATAGCTACAAGCTAAGCTGTTCTGTGACACGAGAGAAAGGAGTTTTGAATATTTCAAGCAATATCTGTTGGGGGGGGATAATGTACATGTGTGAGTGTGCTATCACACATTTGAATACATATTTAAAACCTCAGAGGTGCTGAAGGCATCCACTGTGGTAGCTGTCAGTGTCAGTGTGTGAAATCTTTGTCACTCACTACACACGTTTTCAAGATGGTTGCAATTAGATATTCATTCTATGCAGTAGAATAGGTTTTAGTGTGAAAGTCAAAAACTTAACAATAGCAGCAGTAACCTTGTATTGATTATTTCACTGTATATTTTATATATGTTATATCATTTAATCTTCTAAATAATTATGCTAGGTATTATCCTAGCTGTTATTATATTTTATTTCTATACTTACTAGACTCATATTTATTTACTCTACTGTGCTGTAAGCTCCACAAGGATGAAAAATCAACATTAATTCTGCCCCAATTTTACCCTTTTACGAGGGGCCTTACAGAAAAAGTCACAGAGATAAAAGCCAAGGTATGGGAGACTTCCAGAAGCAGGAAGAAAAAGGAGAAGGCACCATTATACACATTATCCTGTGACAGAAAAACCAAAGAACTCCGAAAGTCACCAGTCAGTCAGAAAATCTGGGAAGAAGCATGCTTTCTAGCCTCTGAAGCTATGAGCCAATAAATTCCTGTTGTTAAGCCAATCCATTGCATGGTATTTGTTTTAGCATCTGGGAAACTAAAATCATTAGTAAATAATGTATCTAGAATTCAAATTCAAATATAACCAAATGGAGAAATCATACCCACTCCTTCTCGCTATTAATTTTTTTTTTATTCCCTGCATGGGCAGGCACGTGGAATTGAACCCAGGTCTCTGGCACATCAGGCAAGAACTCTGCCTGCTGAGCCACCATGGCCCACCTGCTATTAACTTTTGATGCTGTCTCTAACTGGAAATTAAATTCACCCACACCTTTGGCCTCGTTAGCCACCTATTTATTAACATAACTATGCTAGACAATTAAACTCATTCCTGCAGTAGAAATGGATTTATTGAGCACTCTTGAGCAACAAAGGGTTTGTTTTTCAAAAATTAAAGACTCATGCCCCAGATAAGCTAATCAAAATAATTTTTATGCAATAAGATAAGAGTAAGAGTAATAATAGAGGATTGTACAGCACGCTATGGGAACACTCTACTCACTGGAAGGAGTATTAGCATCCTAATGAACCAAGAGAGTTCACTGATGATCTTTTGCAGGATTCTCAAAATTCACAGCTCAGTTTAAAGAACTATTTTTCTTCTTGTCTCTGTGTCACTTGACATAGCTCTGTGGAGTCAAGCCCTGGGCATTGTCCACCTCTATAGTTCCACAGTCCCCCCCACAGAGTCCTGTACTCAAGAGGAGTTAAGATTTAATTGCTGAACTGAAAACTTGAGGGTAAATTAAAGGAAATGTAAGATGCAATAGGAAACCAAAGCTCAGCGTCATGAGCCATTGCAACTCATTTATTTATTGGTTTAATAAATAATCTGAAATATGTATTACGTGACAAGCACAGCAGCAGACCTTAAGTTTACCGTAGCGAGCATAAACAGAGAGACCTTTCTTGTGTGGGCTCTAAAACCTGGTAGGAATCTTGGGGATGAAGCATGAAACAAATAACACATATTTGAGAAAAAGTATATTGACAAATGGTGATTGGAAGAAAATAACCACGCTTTTAAAATGAATATTATCAAGGGAACCTGACCAATCTGGGTGGTCAAGAAATGTTTATATGAAAAGTGACGTTCAAGATAAAATAGGTGAAAGAAGGAAGTTGAGAGAAGAATTTTCTCATCAGGACTCTGACTCATGCATAAGCCTGCGGCAAGAGTCTGAGGAACTGGATGGTGCAGCCTGTCTAGACTGCAGAGAAAGGAGAGAGGGTGGTATGAGATGATGCCGAGAAATTAGAGGGTCCTGGAAATGTATCAGGAATGTGCTGGAGACATACTGTCGATAAAATGTTTGCTCTTTATCTAAGGGTAATGCCAATCTCTGAAAGCCTTTACCTGCGTGAAAGACGGTCAAAATCAATTCTGAGTTTACAGAGTTCATTCCAGTAACCTATTTGGTGACTGTACTAAGATGAGTACAGATGCAGTAAAACCAGTTGAGGATCTATTACAATATTCTAGACAAGAGACGGCAGTAGCTTGAACTTGTGTCATGCTGGTAGTGATGGGCAGAAGTGGCAATGCTTGAAATATATATAGGGGGAATAAAAGATACAACACTTGGTAATAATTTGTAAATGGGAAGTGAAGGAAGGGTGAGGGAATTATTCAGGTACAGACATGGAATTAGAATTGGATATATAGCGCTCAGAGAGGAGGCCTGTTTGGCTATATAAGGTTGGAAATCATTGGCATACAGATGGTGATTGAAACCATATGGCTGAGTTAGTTTGACTAGGGAGAGTATATGGAATAAGAAGAGCCTTGAAAAAGTTTTGTTTTAAATATTTAATCACCAATTGGAGGAAATGAACTACCAAGTGTGGTTGGAAAGGGATGGCAAGGGAATAAAACAACTAGTAAGGTGTAATATGATGGAAGCCAATAGAAGCATGAAATGGCAAAAATACCAAATACCATTGAGATTAAGAAATGCATTGTAAAACTTGCCCTTTGGGTTTGGCAGCATAGAGATCATTGCTAACCTTAGGAAGAGCTGTTTCAGTGATGAAGGTGTAAGAAAACAACCTTAACTATATCGAAATTCAAATGAAATAAGGAGACATGAGGAAAGTTTCTAAAAGAACTTTGGCTGTAAGTGGAAATGCAATATTAGGTTGAAGTAAGGAAATGATATGGAATCAAGGGGGATTTTGAGAACTTCCAGGAATTTGAGCATATTTATGTGAAAGTAGAAAGGTTTCACCTGAAAAGAAGTTGATATTTGGCAATGCAATCCCCTGGAGCACATACATGTAAAGCATAAATAGAGAAATTGGTTTTAAATAGGGGAAAGAAAACTTAATGTATGTATGAAAGTAAAGAATGTAATGACAGATAATATTTTAGCAGCTTTATAGTTTGGTAGAGATAGAGAAATGATAGCTTCACTTTTCTCTGGGAAGTAGAATGGAATATTATCTGCTGGGTGTTAGGGTAGAGACTGGAGAAGAATAAGAGGATCCAAGGTATGTCCTAGGAATAGCTGCATGTCTATCCCAGTGTCGAGGAAGTCTCTGGAGTATGTCAGCTAAGGTTGAGTTTGTGCAATCTGACCCAACAGAACCACTCTGAAGCATTTTCTCATTTGAACACTATTTTATCAGAGATGAGATATTTGATCCAGTCAACTCACCCAGATAAATTATTTTATTCTTTCACTTTCTCCAAATAGTGGCAATACTTTTTTTTTTTAAGTACTTTCTCTTCAACATATTGCTTTTAATTCTTTTATGGGATGCGTGTTTTATCAGGTCCTTTAACCTTATTGAACAATTCTGAAAGGACCCTGCCATTTTAATTTTTAGGAGTTTCTACTTTTAAGAAAGAGGGGACTTTCCCTTGTTTCCCTTATATGTTTAATTAACAAAAAATACTTTCCATGATAAATATTATATTCCTTTATTACTTTTCTAACATGAAAGAATCCCAATTATACCCTAGTAACCCAGGATCTAATGTAATATCCAGAATGAGTGGCCCCCAAATGGAGATTTATCCAGTTTTTAAAAATTTACTTATTCATAGTGATCTAGTATTACAAATAGCTTTGGTCTAATTCTTGACAGAGGTAAACACGATTTTTAAAAGAAATAACCTAGATTTAGAATTATACTGTGTAATCTTAAAGTCTCAACAGGACTAATTTTAAAGGATTAGGACCAAGTCTTCACAAAGGTTAAATTTCAAATATAGAAAACTATATTCAGTTTTAAATAGTTAAAAAAATAATATAACTTAAAGAATTGCTATGACTAGAAAATAAACTTACTTTATTAATAATATACTACTCTGACAGTACTTAACGGTGTTAATAGATCAAAGCCTTTTGGAGACAATAAGATAAAAACAGCAATGAATCCCAAGCTTAAATAAGCAACATGTATCTGAGATCATGCAAATAAATAGAAAGAAAATTCATAAGTTACCCATGATAAAGTCACATTTAAAAGATACATATTTTTTCATATGTTAACACTAAGTGAAATAATACTCCCTCTCCTGTGAAAAAAACAGTGGAATCTCTTCTATATCTGTGTGATTATGAGCATATGTGGGCAGAACTTTTTAATTATAGACATGTTTAGATGTCTATAGGTATAGACATGACTTTCATGGACTGCTCAAATATCCATATATGATCTAGTACCTATTTATAATTGAGTTTTTATTCCTGAAATCATCTAAAGTAATATATTATGTTGCAGTCTAAAGGAATGGCAAGAAAATAATTCCTATATATAAAATGAAAGCTTTAGTCAAGGATTGATGTTTTGCATATAGGATGAAGAGGGAATTCTGGAACCAGTAACTCCTACCTCATCCACCCCCTTCCACAGCACTTGACTACGTATATCAGCAGCCTGCCAGATTCACTTTGCCCCTCCGGGAAAATGGATCTACTCCATGAGCCACTCAATTAATTCAACACACACGGTATTTACAACATATAACACGCTGTGATAAATGTTCATGTGCAAAGTGAATTTGGACATAGACCTTGTCCTCAATCTCACTATATTAAAAATCGCATCTGTCTTCAAAGATTCATTGTTATATAGAGAGAAGAATGAAATAATTAATAGCCTAAAAATTTAACTAGAATTTCTTGCTAACATCTTAGTTTTCTCAAAAGTGCTTAGTGCTCTTCATTCTTCATCAGAACAATTACGTCAAGTCACTATTTCCTGCGATAAATAAGAAAAGTGAGTATTAGAGAGGTTATGAAAATTACCCAAGGGCAAAATGCCAATAGGGAAAGAGTGAGGATTAATAAGCAGGTCTTTATGATTCTATGTGCCATGGCTTTAAATATTATTCCAAAATATGACCTCAGCAAATGTCACCAAATGTCAGCTGCATATAAACAGAGTAAGTGTTTCAAAACCTTCTCTCCTCTCCATTCCTCTATGTATCTACCCTACTCCTTATCAAGGCTCCTAGCCTAAAACCACATTTAATTTCAAATCCCAGCCAGGTCTCCCATTATCACATACATACCTGATCCGGTTAGAGAATATAGTCATCTCCACATAATTATTTATAAAATAAATTCAATTTAATATTGCATTTTAGAAACCTAATAAACTGGAGGCCCAACTTTGGTTAAGAGGCTGTTTTCATTAGCACAACAAATCTTTGATAACAAAAGACTGGCAATTCTTATAAAATATTTTAAAATATCAATAGACTGTCTTCCTTCAAAAAAAAACTTAAACCTTAATGTTCCCTATCTCCAAGTGTAGCCCTGGAGTTTACAAAGCACAGAGACGGGACTGAATTTACCTTGGACAGTTTGTTTACACAGGGAAAATGTATTTTAGGCACTAAGCTGCTCTTAGCACCTGACTGAGATTCAGAAATATCCTACTCCCCCCCCCCCCGGCCCTTGCCTTGTGCCAATTCTACGACATTTCACACGTGCTGCTCGTCCAATCATAGAATGTTCCAGATCTCTTAGAAACCATTGGAATTCCTAAAACTCTATGTGTGTATGTATGATAAGCCCAGAGAGTTGGAAAAAAGAACATTCCCTTAATACAAAGTAGTAAATCTATGTAAGGCTGAGTGGAATGTTTTATCAGCTGGGATTTTCTGAAAAAAGTTTTTTGTTCCCTTTTAACAGCAATACAGACTCAGAAAATTCTGTAATAGAAGTATCTTGGCAAAACATTTCCAGTGTACATGTAAAATTAATACTGAGGAAGGCAAAAGCAAATAGATCCTGGGAAGCATATGTTAAACCTAAGCATCATTTAATTTGCAAAAAACTTATTTCCAATAATGTGATGATTTCTTAAGTAGTCTGAAAAATCACTGCAAGATTTTTGATATCCATAAGATAAAAGTTCTAATTGAGATATAATGCATAATAATATCTAGTAAATATCTTGCAGTAGTATTGTTTTGACAGTGCATTTGCTTAAACATTCTTTGTGCCCAAACGTTTGGGGGATTAGCTGCTCCATCAGATTTTCTGAGAAACAGACTAATAAAAATAATCTATATTAATTCAAGTCATACTATATATGAAATGCACTAAATGTCTCATGGAAGAAGCATGGTAAATACAGCCCTGTCTGAATCGGGGTGTGTCGATTTGCAGTTCTTCTGAAAATCTAAGAGGCAGTCTGTTCCTCATCTGCCATAGTGAATGGGATTTTGCATTATGCATAACCTGTCCCCTGAAGGCATTTTACACAAACAAGACTCATCTCCAAGGAAAATATTGTATCCTTTGAAGTATACAAGTCCATTAAAAAGGGAGAATTTTAACTATACAAGCTATAAAAATCTTCACAGATTGCTAGCAGTTGCACTGTCTGTGACACACTCACTTCCTCATTTTTCATGGTCACCCATGTTAACAAACCATTTTGAGGAAAACAATCAGTAGCAGCTGATGGGTGGCATGCTCCACTGAAGATGCTCCAGGAAATAAGAGATTGGGTGCTGCCTCGTTCACCCAGCAGTGGTCTGAAATATTAGCACAAGTTAACTGAGAACTGTTCACCTAAGAATTTGCCAAATTATGAACCATGAATTTCTTCTTGGCATAAAATTTTGTTCCTTAAAATTGCAGGTAATCCTTTGCAATATTAAGAAGGTTAAAAATAGTTGAAGTTGGAAAATAAAAATCTCACTCAATGATTGAGATAAGAGTATGTACTGCCAGATACTGGAAATACTTCAGAGATGATATCGTGCTCCAGTTTAATTTCTCCAGACTTTACTCAAGTTCTCTTGTTTTTCGTATCTAATTTACCTAGGCAACTTAGTCTCAACTGGGGGAGACGTCCTCCAGGGGGCATTTAACAACGGGTGGAGACATTTTTGGCCACCCTGACTAAGAGGCTGCTACTTACATATAGTGGGTAGAAGCAGGGGATGTTGCTAGATACGCTACAAAGCCAGGACAACCCCACATAAAGGATTATCTGCACAAAATGCCATTCTCATGGTGTGGAGAAAAATTGACTTAGACCTAAATTTCCCTATTCTTCTCCCTAAATGACTGGTAAGTATGAGTATATTTATAATGAAAACCTAAAAAAGAAAGGAGTGATATAGTGCTGATTCCATTCTGATTTTAAAAAGCGCAGCACACTGTGGAGAGTCAAACTTTACAAGTAGGCATATATGTTATTAATGTAAATTTTATTGAGATTAACACACGTAGAAAAAAGCACACCTATCATAAATGCCCAGCCCAGAAACATTTTAAGGGAAATGCTCCTAAGTAATCTATACCCAAGTCAAGAAACAAAACATTACAAAGATCATAGAAGTATCCTTCCAATTTTGATTCTCTAGCCCCAGCCTCATTTCTGAGTTCTAGACTTATGTATCCAACTGCCTATTGGCATGATGCCTTTCTACTAATTTTAATGAAAGTTGGAGAGGGACGAGATGTATCTTATCACCACCTAAAGTCAGAAGGATTTTTTAAAAAATTTCAGTAGGGTTGTGGCAACAAAAAAACATCCAGTTAAAAGTCTGTCGAGAAACAATAGACTTTTATCAAACACAAACATGTATTTAATTCATTTCCAATTTTTGTATCAGTATAAATTACACTATAGTATACAGCCTTGCAAATATATAGGTGCATTATTTTGATTTCAGTCGTATAGGTCAAAGCACTTAAACTCATCACTTTAATAGATGTTGACATATTTCTTTCAAAAAGTAAGTTGTGTTGATCCCATTTTTCCTCTGCAGTATATAAGAGTATACTTTCTCCCCAAATTCCTACCAGCTCTATAGTTTATATAATATTCCATGATACTCTTACATGCAATGTATGCCCAATTATGCCTACAGCATTTCAATTTGGGGGGGGGGGGGTTAAGTAAGAAATATTCAGACAGTATATAATATGTAAGCCATTTTCAAAAACAAATATAAACCACATATAGGTAAAGGTAGAGATACAGCTGTCTAAGAATAAAGAAAGTTACGGGGGAATGCATACCAACTTACTGAAATCCATTCATGAAGTAGTCAATGAAGAAAAGAAAAGTAGGCAATGTGGGAGTAGGTAGTTTTGGTACTTGCAGAAACAATTTTCAACAAATGCAAGTAAACGACAAAATATTCACACAAAATTGACCTTTTGGTACTTCCGGGAAAGAAACATCCCAACACAAATTGTGTAGAACACACACAGGAAGATCTGTAATTGTGTAAAAACTGTTATCTCTGACCAACTGATTAAAGATTGTTCCCAATTCTTTTGGCAAGAGGAATAGGAGACTGATTTCAGAAACCCCACTCTACTTTCTATATTTAGTTTTATATTAGCATGGATATTAAGCTGTAGAGTTTTCTCATTATAAATATGTTCCATAAAAGTGTCCAGCTGCAAACTCTGTAATTTGAGCCTCCAGAGATGCACAGAAATGGTGTCTCAGCTACTTTAATCCTGTGTTCTCAGTAGGACTCCTGCAGGCACATAAATATAGGTGAGATCATTATAGATCAGCATTTCCTCAGCCTATTTGTATCAACCACTAACTGGAAGCTAAGATATACGCCATTAAAGACAGAATTCTCTAGTCAAGTTTGTTTGGGAACAATGGGTTCAACAAAATTACACAGATTTCTTTATTGTACCATGATAGTAGGCAATGCATTAAAAAAAGCCTCTAAAGGAATGTAAATGGAAACATACCAACCCTATAGTGATGACTCAGATAAGAGAAGATGCTTCTTGTGCTGATACAGCACAAATTTATAGGCCTGGAACCAGGACTTTAGGGCAGGAAGATGTGACTTGCTGAGAGGCAGCATCATTGCCTTATAGGGTGGCATAAATTATTCCTGGAAACTTCTAAGTCTGGGGATATAAAAGGCAGTAAGTTTGCTTTTCTGGCTCCTCTAACCTGGAAACTGCATCAATCTACAAGGGCTGCCAAGACCACTCCCCAAGTGTGCCAGCTGGAGGAATCAAGCAAGGCGATAGAGATCTACTTTTTTTTAACTTGAATTTCTTATGTTTACCTTTTCCTTATTAACTGTTTCTATAGTAAGCCAACATAAAAACAACTGATCTGAGGTTCTGGCAAGGACTTCTCAGAGACTTTATTATGCTAATATATCACAAGTTTCCAAGAATGGGAGAAACATGCAGCATTTTACACACTGTTGAATCACTGAATTTATCAGCCATAACTTCTTAAGAGCAAGTAATCAGTAGACACACTTTATGAAACAGTGCCAAAATACAGTAGAAAAAAGGGTGGGCCACAGTGGCTCAGCAGGCAGAGTTCTCGCCTGCCATGCCGGAGACCCAAATTTGATTCCCAGTGCCTGCCCATGCAAAAAAAAAAGAAAAGAAAACATACATATATATATTATATATAGTTTTAAAAAAGGGAATACTAAGGTATAAAAGGGCACTGCAGTAGCACTTCCATTTGACTAAAATGGAAGCAGTTTTTGATGTAGTTGGCAAAAAAAATAAGCTGGATATAGTGACTATTAATAGAGGGAGAAAGGTAGGAATGGAGTTTGTGCTTGGTTAGGGAAGTACTAGGTCAGTAATATAGTTCCTTCTGTTTTAATATATATAATTCATGTGAATCTACAGAATATTTCTGTTTTGTTTTTTTTTTCACTCAGAATGATTTCACCCACACATTATGATTCTGCTTTGGAACTCAGCCCTGACAGGGTCAAATGAAATTGATAATTTTCACTTGGAGGGTAGTTAAACTTCAATTAAAACATCCCACAGTGAAAAC
Organism: Tamandua tetradactyla; assembly: GCF_023851605.1. Lineage (NCBI taxonomy): Eukaryota > Metazoa > Chordata > Mammalia > Pilosa > Myrmecophagidae > Tamandua > Tamandua tetradactyla. The sequence continues at coordinate 159,295,045 of NC_135332.1, forward strand.
ACTCGGTTAAGTCATTGATTTCGTGTCAATGAGAATAGTCTCTAAACTCAAATGTCAAGCCTGCCATTCAGATTTGACCATTTACTTCAGGCCTCTAGCTCATATATTTTATCTATGTTTTTGTTCTTTATGAAAAATGCCTAGCAAAAGAATGGTCATTTTGATAGGTTTAAACATTAGTAAAAGCTATTTATAAACGGTAGGTGAGGTTTTTGCTGGGATGTGGTGTTGGTGACAGGTTAAAGTGAAATACCGAAGTGTCTTCCAGAAGTTACTGATTTTACAAAATGTCTGCATGATTATTAAAACCTATAGAGAAGAAATAAAATATTGTTGCAGCTGTAAAATTTGGCTATGAATTCTTATATGTTCAGTGGTGGTACTTAGATGCCAATATATTTTTTTAATCTCTCTAAATATGAGAATAGCAAGGTTGAGACACCGACAGCAAGTCAGGCTTTTTCTCCTAGGAATTAGGAGCACATGCACAATGGAACTTGAGGGTCTTAGCTAATTAGCACAATGTGAGTCCCACCTGTAAGGTCCAATCTTAAAATAGAAAGAGTATCCCAGGAAGAAACTGTTTTGTCAGAGTATCTAATCAGATGAGAACCCCTGAGATAAGTTATTCTTACTGATTCTTGAAGCAGGAGGCATGCATTTCAGATCACTAGCTGATTGCCTTGATGACTTTTGCCTATTAAGAATATTTTGGACTTTGGGGATACTGTCAAACTCTAATAGGAGAGCTATGTTTATTTATACAGCTGCTAAATACCAAGTTCAAATCCAAATCCCTATCAACATGAGTACTTTTCAACATTTGTATCACTTTCATGTTACTACCCAATTAAGTTAATTCATGTATTTAAAATGTACTTATGGAATACGGACTGTTTGTCTGGTCTTATACTAAGTGCTGTGTATCCACAGCTGAGACACTAACTTCCTAGAGCTTACTTCCTGGAGTCAGTTGATAAGGCCAATAGTAAACATTTTTAAACAAAAAAATAATGATGAAGTGTGATAAAGAGGCATTAAAGAAATGAATAGGGAGTACAGAGTGAATAAATAGAAAAAATATTAGGGTTGGGAGTTACTGTTGTGTTATTATGGTAGGATTTTTAGAAGTGGTGAAATTTAAGCTGAAATGTGAACTATGAAGGAAGAGTGAATGTTGCAGAAGGATATGCATGTTCTAAATTTGAATTGGGAAAGACTGCACATTTGTAGAATTCAGAGTAAGTGTGTTTGGAGTTTAGTGAGCCAGGAGAAATATAACACGAGATGTTGAAGAAGAAAGCAGAAGTTAAATCATGCAGGTCACATTCATAAGTTTGTATTGTATATTAAGTTGTAGGAGAACATTGTAAAAGGGTGTTAATACACCAGTGTTGGTTCCTTAGTTTTGACCAATATACCAGGGCAATGTAAGAAGACAACATTAGTGGAACCTGAAACTGGGTGAAGAACATACAGGGGGAATTCTGCAGTATCTTTGCATTTTTTTTTTTTTTGTAAATCTAAAATTATTCCCAAAAAGTTCTATTTAAAATAAATAAATAAATAAATCTTAAAGTAAATCCAGGAAAATCAGATGTAGCAATTTGCAGAAGAGAGGATAAAGGTGAGTGGAACCGTGTGATAGCTGAAATGGAAAGCAGTAGACAGATGGACAGATTTGGGAGACAGTAACGCTCTGGATGTGATCAGTGAATGAAGGAGATTATCAAATATCACTTCCAGGGTTTTGCCTTAAGAAATTGCAGCTATAGAATAATTAATTATTAGACCGAAGAAGTCTGGGAGAGACCATTTTTGGAGGGTTGTTCTTGGGAAGATGTAGGAGTGATGGTTCCTTTTTATATTGACGTATATGATATATTCACGTACCATGTAATCAAAGTGTTCAATCAGTGGTTCACAATATCACCATATGGCTGTGCATTTGTCACCACAATTGGCATTTTTTCTTTTTTGTAAAAAATAACATATATATAAAAAACCAGTAAATATCAAAGCATATCACAACAATAAATTTCAGAGAGTGCTATGGGCTACAATACCCCTAAAAAGTAGGAGAAAGATCAAAGGTGATGGTAGAGTAATACAGAGAAGGTAGTGTTTAACAAATGAATATGATTGCTAAATCATATTAACATTTCTTGTAGTCTCCAATATCTTAGAGCAGCTAGAAGAAAAACCTTAAATTGTGGACTTGTGATGGTTCCTTTTACATAGAAGAATTTTGAAAGTTCTGCCAGCTCTCATGTCTTTACTCTCCTGAACCCAGTGCCTCATCTCCCCAATCTTAGGCATCAGCTTCCCTCTCTATTGTACATTTATCTTACATCCAAACTCCTGCAAAATGGTCTTCTAAACTTTCTTTTATAAAACAAAGCATTAATTCACTAACAAAGGTAATTTCAAGCCTAAATTTCCACCAAAATGGTTTTCAAATTACTTCAAACTGTGCAAAATTAGCATTGGGAATCAATAATACAAATGATGAATTTCAAAACTCTGCAAAGAATTTCTAATAATAATAGCACAAACAATAATGAAATGATAATGCTTTTGTGAAAAAGAGAGCACAGACTGCTCGAATAAAATACGACGTTAATATGAGGTAAAAGGAAGGGGTTTACGCCAATAGGTCATGTGTTCCCCTCCCTTTATTTATTGACTATTTGAGTTACTTTGTGAGATGCCTGTTCAAATATTTGCCCCTTCATTATATTGGCAGCTTTTCTTTCTTTCTTTCTTTATTTGTAGGAGTTTTCTGCTCATTCTGGATATAAGTACTATGTCAGAGATGGGTTGAAAATTCTTTTATTTCATGGCTCATCATTTCACTCTCCTTAAAGTGTGCTTTTTTTTCCTTCTCATATGTTTTGATAAGCAGAAGTTTAACAATTCAGCTTAATTTATTAACCTTTAAATTTTATGACTAATACCTTTTGCAACCCATTTAAAGTTTTAAAAGTTTTTCCTATTTGAGGTCATGAAGATATTTTTCTACTTCATCTTCAAAAGCGTTATTGTTTTGCCTTTTCCATTTAGATCTACAATCAACCTACAATTGCCTGACTCAGAACCATTCACTGGATATACCATTCTACCACCAGTTCTCCCCATAAGGCAAGTGTTTCATTTACATAAGAATCAAATATGTAGACATAAATATTTAGATATCAATAGATAGATATATATAGGTAGATATAGGCACATAGATAATGACAGATGTAGACATAGATATGATTAGTAATAGATATATGTATATTTATACATGTATACCAATGTTTTGAAAAGCTAATAAAACTAAACAGCAACAAAACAAGCACTCAGATTTAAAAATGGGTAAGACACCTCACCAGAGAAGATATACAGATGACAATTAAGCGTGTGAAAAGATGTTCCATATCATTTGTCATCAGGGAATTAAAAACCAAAACAATTAGATAGTATTACATACCCATGACAATGGTTAAAATTTTAAAAGCAGTGAGGAGGTGGAGCAACAGGAGAATGCACTCATTTCTAGTGGCGATGTAAAATGGTACATAGAGCCACTTTGGAATATGGTTTGGCAATTTCTTATAAAGCTAAAATTACTCCTATGCATATGACCTAGAAACAGTACCCCTAGGTATTTTCCAACTGATTATAAGTGTATTCCCATGCAAAAATCTCCATGGGAATGTTTATAAAGGTTTAATAATAAACCAACAAAAATTATAAGCAATTAATATGTCTCAGTACGTGTCAGGACAAACACTGGTGTATCTGTTCAATAAAATATGTTCAGCAATGAAAAGAAGTGGCTACCAAATCACAAAAAGACATGGGTAAATCTTAAATGCATACTGCTGAGTTTAAGAAGCCAATTTGAAAAAAAAAACTACATACTACAGGATTCCAATTAAATGACATTCTCGAAAAGACTACATTATAGAAATAGGAAGAGATCAATAGTTGCAGCAATTGATTGGAGAAGAATTGAATAGGCAAAGCACAACAGATTCAAAAACAACAAAGGAAAAAACAGCAGCCACAATGATGTTGTATATTAAAGGCAAACAAGATGTAACTGGAAAAATCTTAAAATGGCCAAAGCTGGAACAATTTGAGCAATAAAATTAATGGAGTACTGTTGAATTTTAATCCAAAGAATAAAATAAATATCCATGATCCCGTATTGATATAAATTTTTGAGTAAATTGTCCAGGGAGAAGAATTTCAAATAATTTATGTAGATACTCTGTCCCTAACAAGATACAGACACTCCCCTCCTCAATGTGGGCTACACAACATGATTTTCTTCCAAACAGCAGAAGAAAGGGAACAGTGGAGTATGGAAAAGGGAGCCCGACAAACTCGATAGCAAGGCAGTTGATCAGGGTGTATTGGGAACATTTGAACTACCTTTGGAATAATTCTGTAAATCTACAACTCTTTAGAATTAAATATTTATTGAAATAAATTGACATAAATACCCCAAGAAGAGGTGAAAAATATCTGGTGATGCTTTTGTTTCATCAAAATTTATTTCTAGCTTAATTATGCATGATTATATAACATATTTTAAATAATTTCAAGTTTAGTTTACACTATCATCAGTGATTATACTCCATGATTTAATCCTCTGGAAATGTATCGGTACTGTCTTACGGCTAAATATGCTTAATTTTTAGCAAACTTTCTTTGAGTGCATAAAGGCAACATAAATTCTGCATTTATTCAGTTCACTATTTTATACATACTTTTTAGATCAAGATTGATGATTCTGATGCTCAGAGCCTCTATAACATTCTGATTTTTCTCCCACACTATCAGTTATGAAGAAAGATGTGTTAAAATATCCCCAGTGTTTGTGGATTTTTCTATTTCTGTGTTTAGTTTTGTGAACTTTTGCTTGATTTTACATGAGGTTATATTATTATACCTCAAATTGTTATAGCATTCCTGGTAAATTCATCCTTTATTTATTATGAAGTATCCCTTAAGTTGCTCTTCTGTGTCTGATTTTATACAGTTATAACAGTTTTCTCTGGTTAGTGTTTGCATGGTCTCTCTTTTTATTTTTTTTTAATTTTTGGCCCATATGCAGCCTATATTTTAGATGAGACTTTGTAAAAGCATGTAGTTGTTTATCTTTAATCTAGCTTGAAACTTTTCATTTAATTGAAGTAATCCATTCCTAGCTATTGTCAATTCACCCTAGTGGGTGAGAGATATGGAGGCAGAAATGGCCAAGATCCAAGGAACAAGAACTATGTATTGCCCATGCTGAGAAGACTAATGATGAGTTATCACAGCAGTCAGTGTACGCAGAGACAGACCAGACAGGGAATATTCCCACAACACCGGCCAGAAAGGGACCAAAGAAGTATTTGTGGAGCCAGATGCCTTGCCCAGGTGTCATGATGTTATATAAGCTACTGCTGAACATAGATCCACCCAGGGAGAGGAAAAGGGAAGAGATAGGGAAAGAAACCTAAAAAGCACTATTTACCCCAAAGAAACTGAGTTAACCTGCAAGTTACTTTTAATATGGAAGCTGATTTTTTTTTCCTGCTGTGGAGCAGAAATTGGGGTTCACGAGCTAAGTTAATAATAGTAACAGAAAATAATCACCTCTTTGCCTATCTGAGTGTCCAGACTATGAATTGTAAATCTATCCTAAACCTAAGAGGTAGAGCAACAACTAACTCACTCTGTCTGCACGAGACACATAATAAGTGAAAATGTCCTTCAGCCTTTATACTGAAGTGTATAATAGAACAGGAATACTTCTCTTCCAATTGTTTTCAAAATCAGGACAGCCTTGCCTAAATTCAATGACAAAAAATAATGATAGTAATTTTTATTTTTACTCTTTTTTTCTCTATTACTGCAGAGTAACATCTAGCCATATAGAAATGCCTGAAAATCATAATCTGGGTTTCTTTCACCTGCATTTTGTACCTTGCAATTTAGTTCTATTTAAATTTGTTTAATATTCCTTGTAAAAAGAGAAAGTAATCTCTGTTAGAAAATTGTATTAGATTTCTGTAATTTGGGTAAAATCTTAAAGAAAAGACTAAATACACACAACCAATGTGCCAAGTTATTTAAATTTATTTTCACCTTCACGTCTAAACAGTGATTTTAGAATCAGTAGTAAGTTTAGGTATCTCAGATCATTTCTTATCTTTGATTATATCTCATAGTCTCTTTTATATTTCCTGCAACTAAGATTTTACCATTTTGCTATTCCTTCACCATTCATCATTGTGATTTTTATCTTTTGCTTCTATAGATTTCATTAAAACTTAACCCTTGCAAAATAATATTGAATGCTTGAAATAGAAATCAACTCTACAAAACAACTTCATTTAATTACTTTTAATAGTTCCCATACTAATGACTCAAAATAAATTAACAACAAAAATCAAGAGGACAAAGCTCTTGAAAAACTCTTTCTTAAATTGAATTTAAATAAATTTTTGAAAATAATGACAGTATAAAGAAATACAAATTTCCCATAATTTCACTGACTGGAGATAGTCACTACTTGCATTTTGTTCTAATTCACTTACTCCCTTTTCTAATAAGTGTTCTTCCTAATGCTTTCCACATTGTTTTCTCTTTATCTTCTCGATATTGTGTTCTATAATGTTCTACAAATTCAAGAAGGCTTTTAATATGACTGCTCCTTATGTAGATTCCAATAATGGAAATTCTGTGGGAGCTAATCCAAATTCATCTGATTATATAACATTTTGCTAATGTGAACTGAAATAAATGTATAACTCTTATATGTGGAACTAGTGAACAGCCCTCCCATTTGTGTTCTTTATATACCATTTTTGCCAGACAGATTTGCATGGGAAGAGAACAATAGCACTTCAAAGTAGAACCTTTGACAAAAGCCTGTTGGTATTAGGGTTCTAGGTTCCTGATTTGAAAGGATTCATATTTTGGATGTTATTTAGAAGGGTATAAATTTCATTTTCACAACTGAGAAGATTCGAGGAAAATCTACACTCCCTACACACTGTGGCAGGCTTAAGGATTACAAAACAACAGAACCAAAAAGAAGAAATTTTGTAACTTCTCCAGAATCCAGAGAAGCTGCTTGATTAAAATACTCATGGAAGATTCTTTTTAGGCGGTGTCTCTAGTGACAGGCCACAAAACTTGAGTGAGTAGCATCATTAAAAAGATAAGGGAGAATATCTGAGCATACTACATTGAAAAATGAATGAAAGTGAAGACAAAATTTAAAAGATCTATACTACTTTTCAATCAATTTGAAAGTGAAAGAAACAGAAGAGGCAGAGTGGTAGTTTGATGAAGATACGGTCCCAAGGAAAGACTGTTTCAGAATTGTGTTGGCCTAGGCTAGGCCATGCTGTGAAATTGCAACCCAGGTTCTCACAGGCTCAGAAGCTCATGCGTGTTTTCTTGCTCACAACACATGCCATCACAGTGCCCACTTGTAGGCTCAGGCTGATATAGCAACAACCTTCTCTAATGTTGCTAGATGTATGACAAAGAAAAGATAGAACTATGGTAATAAAATGGACCTCAGATAATGACTCACCTCATTTCTGTTTGTAACTCATTATCTTTACTTACTTGCTTGGTCCCTTCCAGCCCCCAGGGACCACAGAGTGCAATCCTATCATTTGACATTGGTGTGGAGAGCTGGAAATATTTGATAAACAGTGCTAAGGATTACCAAAAGGCAACTGGAGCAGCAGGAAACAATGGAGAGAGGGGTAAAAGAAATAGAAAAACGGAGGGTGATCATTGTTAGATAAAAGAACAACAGATAGAAGGAAGAGATGGAATTGAATGTTAAGACATAGGGGCCCTCTTTCTCTGAGAGGAGAGAAAGTAATGTGGGTTTAAAGGTGAAAGGGTCAGAAATTGAGAATGTTGTTCTGTAACATTCTTAGTGTTCCCTATGAAGGAGGAAGAACATTTTGTCTATGAGTGAAGTAAACAAGAAATAAATGAATTTAAAATACTGGTAAAAAATTAGAAAAGCAATCTGCCTGGTGAGAATTAGTTGATGGGGGGGGGGGGGCAGTACTCAGCATTGAGACTCAGCTGAGGTTTGAGACCACAGATTTTACAGTTCAATCTTCAGTAGTCTAAAGCAAAAACAAAGCAGCAACTTATATTTATTCAAGGCTCAGCATAGATGTGCTAAAAGAAACTAAAGAACAGAGGTAAAAAAAAAAAAATTGAGGGTTATAGTTAAGAACTCTTTGAAGTTATAAGCCACTGAGGCCAGTTGTTTGGTAAAAAAGTGAAGCACAGTAGATGTTTAGAGATTAGAACAACAGGGGCAGATCCTGGGACTGAAGATTTCAATCAGAACAAAGAACAAAATGTATACTGGAAATAAGGAGGCCATGAGTAAAAGGATGTGAAATTGTGATTCTTTATTTAATACATTTATATATTAAATGTATTAGAGCTTGCTGCTCTAACAACCAGCCCCAAGACTTTAGTGGCATAAAACAATACATATTTATTACTCTTATGCAGTGTCTGGTGATGTTTCTAGTCTGGCAGCTCTCCTAAGCATCGCATCTCTCTCTAAGTAATAAAAGCAATTTTAGTTCCTTCCATTGTGTAGCTTCACTGACTCAGATCTTTGCTTTGAATCATGAAGGCATGGAAAAGAGATCATGAAAGATGTGCAAAGGATGATTTAAGAACCAAGTCTACACCACTTTTGCCCATAATCCTTGAGCCAGAACTATTTTCAACTCAAAGTAAATACACTCAGAAATATACTCTCCTTATCTCCTAAGAAGGAAAAGGAAATGCTGTCGTGAGCTTGTGGCATTTTCCCTCCCATTTCTTTTCCTCTGGTCAGAAGCGCTGTCGCTGTCTTCCCTGAAAGAAGAATGCCCTCGCTGTCTTCCCAAAGGAACCCACCATCATCTTAACTATTCACCATGTTCCTGGATAAAGGCAGTGGATTCTTTTGCCTGAAGTGCTCAGATGACCAATTTCTGAGACATGGGTTTCAAAGAGAGAAAAAGTTTATTGCTAGGCACGAAGCAGGAGATCTGATGGCTATTGGCCCCAAAATCAGTCTCCCCAAATTGCAGCGATTCTGATAGTTTTATAGTATCAAAAGATGGGTAGGTTTTAGGATAATGAGGACAATAGTCCCAGATGATGTAATTAAAGGTGATCCAATTATTAAGCATGCGCAGATTGATTACATGCTTAGTCACAGAAAGTATGTAAAAAAATGTCAGCCTTAATATGACAATGGGTGTGATTTCTAGTATTATAATGAGGTATAGGTGACTAATGGGTTGAAGTTGAAGCCAGTGCACATGCCAGGCAGCCATATTTTGGTTAGATCCAGCACCAGTTATCAAGATAACTTTGGACTTGGTATGGGTTAGTTCTGGGCTGACCCAAGACCCTTCATTAATAAACAATAGGGGCTGTGTTTAGTGATCACAAAACTCCAAAGTTGAAAAACCAGATAAAATGGGTTCGAGAGAGGGTCAGACACAAGGTTTTTACAATCACAACAGCACAAGATAAGGGCTATACAATGATCAGAGATGCAGGTAGTTGGATTACAGCTCAAAGATTTCAGATGTTTCCCTCTGTCTACTCCCATATACCAGAAAGAAAAACAGAATAATCTATATGATTCAATAATCATAATCATCCCTTAAATCCTAACTTCTCGGATACTACAACTCAAAATACAAGATTTCCAATGTTTATGCAGCCTTCTATTAGATATGACTGTTCTTTGTCTAATAACTTATGAACTTTGATGACAAGACATCTGTCCAAAACCTCCGCAGACACATACACAGACAGGTAGACTCAATTCACAAAAGTAGAGCAGGGAAAGATTTACTGTCATAAAAACTTACTTTTGGAAAGGAAATTTGGAAAACTCAATATAGTTACTAGTCCATAGTAGTTAGGAAATTTCACTGAGAAGACATCATGAAGAGCTCCTGTGTTGGGGGCTGGGTATATCCCGTAGTAATGCCTTAATTTTGCTAAGTAGGAGGAACATCTTGGTCCAGTGGTTTACGTGACTCCTGACCCTGACCTCAGTAGGTCCCTGCTTGTCCATTATTCTCTTTGGCCATATCTCATGTGTATGTGTTGATGAGTATTCTCACCTCAGGGCCATGAAGTCTTCAAAGCCTGCCACTGCTCTTGGAAGGTTGCAGGACTAAGGACTTTTTAAACTTGAAGAGTTAAAGCCTTTGTTAGTCCAGGCACACAATATGACAGACAACTGACATATTGTCAGCTTCTTTGACAATATGATTCACTCAAACTTAGTTGGCTTCTCATCTATTTGCTTTCAGTCTGTGTCCTGTGCTGGTAACCACACCCAAAGTTCTTTCTTAGGCTTTCCCACACTCTCAATCCTGATCCCTTTTCTTCCTACTCTCATAACCTTCTCTTTGAAGTTAATAGTAGCTTCCTTGGGGCTATATGGAATAATAATTTAGAAGACTACACTATTAACTTGATCTTTTCCCTGAGTCACCTTATTACGTTATTCAAGTGAAATGGTTTACTTGGGTTTTGTTTCACAAAGCCTACTTAAAATCCCTACTTAATGTTTAGGGTCTGGAAGATACTGGTTTTTCCAACCCTTGAAAACTCAAAATACCTATACTCTTTATACCTTTTCATATTTGCTTGTAAACTGACTAATTCTCCCCCAAGTTCATCTCTTTCTTTTAGTAACTTGCCAAATGCAGCCAGTAGCAATCAGCATACTCTATTAAGAATCTGTTTTCTTACCTAGAGTTAACTGTTAGCTGTAATCATATCATCTACCTCCCAAATTATCACAGGCAATAGTTTGGCCACATGTTCTCTGCTGCATTACACATCACATGGCTTTGTTTTCCCAGAATCTGATAGAGGTTTTCTCATTATCTGTGAAGGGAGTACATTGCTGAAAGGCACTAATCTTTGTAGTTGTCACGAAAATTAATGCCACTCCAAAATTTCAGTGCATTATCATAATAAACATATGTATAAGGTCTACATGTGATATTTCGGTTTGAACGGCTCCCCCGAATGGCTCTCTTTTAAATGGTACTTCCAGGGGTCTATGTTCTTTCAATTTTCCCCACCGCTGGCCACTAGGAAGTCAAAGTCCTGAGCTGATCCTGGGCACATGGCCAGCCCACGGGCAAAGGCAAAGCCGGGAAAATCGTGTGGCAGTTTCAGAAACAGGCCTGAAAGTACATCATCGCTAACCAAATTATACTGACCAGAAGTATTTACATGATTCACTTGGATGGAAAGGGCTGGGAAACGTGGTCCTTATGTGGGCTCAGGAGGGAAAGAAAATAACGCATTTAACACATAACATCGTCCCTAACAATTGACATATATAAATAAATATATATATATATATATACACAAATGCATTTGGTTATAAATAAATTAAACATTCCTTAGATACCTCAAAAATGACATACAAACTTACCTTTTTATCTATTTCTGGTTAATTTTCCATTCCTTAGCTAAACTCTAATTACTGCTTTGGTTTAGTGTGACTTGCCTTCCATATCAGAAAATTAAAGGAAAAAATCCATAATCATTGGTTTATGTAATTTTTACTAGATAATCCAAAGTGCAGTTAAAGTGTAAAATAAGTAAAACATAAGATGAAATGACAGCTTGAAAAATGAAAGTATGTGTTTTCAAGGCTTTGGCCGCTTTGAATTTACTTTTTTTTCTTTCACATTTTGCTCTATTTTGACACTGTAGCAACCAATTTGTCACAATCTCCTTTCACAGTTCAGTTCCTGCTCTTGATGCTGGTCTCAGGAAAACTAATTAGTATATCTCAATATCAATAGGAACTAATTTATGAAACCTTTGATACAAATAGCTTTCCATCTGTCCAGGGAATGAAAATAATGTTTTTATTCATGTACTAAAGATAAGAGAGACGCTTCAAGAATCTTGTGTCATTTTTGCTGGTTATATATAATGAATAAGACAGTGCATACTATTTGAATACCTTTAGCTTACAGGAAGTGAGGAAAAAGGGAGAAGACCCATCTGCATTTTGAAAAGCTTTGTGCTAAGAACCTTTCTTTCCATGTACTTGCAAATATACTAGAACACATTGCAATGCCCCAAGGAGAGTAGAATGAAAATGAAATGCTATAAAATTGGAGTATTTTCAAATAGTCCAAAATTTGGCCATGTTCATTCTATCAGTCATGTTCAGTATCAAAATCTGAGACTGCAATAAGGTCTTACGTAAGAGTAAAACTGGGCAGGCCAAGGTGGCTCAGCAGGTAGAGTACTCACCTGCCACGCCAGAGACCTGGGTTCGATTCCTGGTGCCTGCCCATGAAAAAAAAAAAAAAGAAAGAAAATAGTTTGCAAAGATAGGATTAACTTAGTGACAAATAGCACACTATGAGCCTCAATCATTCAACTCTCTTATTAATCCTGTAAATTGGGTACTCTTATCATCTGTACATTGCCCAGTGCACTTTTGAGGCACAGAAGCTTTACATAACATGCCCACAATCACACAGTAAGTGACAGAGCCAGGATTTACATGCAAAGGTTTTAGCATCAGGGCCACACACTGAACTGCTTCCAATATGAAAATGTGAATAGTGTAAAATAAAAAGAAATGACCAATTCTGCTTTTGAATAAAGATGCAGATACTCTAAGCAAAATGTTAGCGTGTTGAATGCAAACATAGATAAAATACACCATGAACATACAGGGTTTATATTAAGAATTCAGTGATGGGACTTCCGGAGAAGATGGCGGCTTAGTAAGACGCGCGGGTCTTAGTTCCTCCTCCAGAAAAGCAACTAAAGAAACAGAAACAATACGAAACAGCTCCCGGAGTCACGACAGAGACCAAAAAGACAGCGTACCCCATTCTGGAACAGCTGAACGGGCAGGGAGAATCTGCTGCGGTGAGCTACCCGAGGGGCGCGCGTTTTCCCAGCTGGGGCGGCTGGTGACTGGGGTCCCCTCCACGCACGTGGCTCCCCGGTCTGACTGGGAACGTTGGATAGCGGGGCCCTCCCGTCACGCTTGGCGTTTCGGGCCAGCTGGGCAATTAGGACCGGCACTCTCCCAAGCCGCGGCGGCCAGCGACCCCCACCTCCACGCGCGGTTTCCCGGGCCGACTGCCGTGCAGACAGACGAGCGCCACGAGTGCCACCTACTGGGCAGGAAAAGAAAAACAGAGCCCAGAGATTTCACAGAAAAAGCTTTCAACCAGCTGGGTCCCACACCCAGGGAAATCTGATCAAATGCCCAGACACCAGCAGAAAATAATGGATGACGCTCGGAAAATTGAAGATATGGCCCAGTCAAAGGAACAAACCAATAGTTCAAATGAGATACAGGAGCTGAGACAACTAATGCTGAATATACGAACAGAAATGGAAAAATTCTTCAAAAACCAAATCAATAAATTGAGGGAGGACATGAAGAAGACATGGGCTGAACAAAAAGAAGAAATAGAAAATCTGAAAAAACAAATCACAGAACTTATGGGAGTGAAGGACAAAGAAGAAAAAATGGAAAAAACAATGGATACCTACAATGGTAGATCTAAAGAGACAGAAGCTACAATTAGTGAACTGGAGGATGGAACATCTGAATTCCAAAAAGAAACAGAAACTATAGGGAAAAGAATGGAAAAACTTGAGCAGGGGATCAGGGAACTGAATGACAATATGAAGCGCACAAATATACGTGTTGTGGGTGTCCCAGAAGGAGAAGAGAAGGGAAAAGGAGGAGAAAAACTAATGGAAGAAATTATCACTGAAAATTTCCCAACTCTTATGAAAGACCTAAATTTACAGATCCAAGAAATGCAGCGCACCCCAAAGAGAATAGACCCAAATAGGCGTTCTCCAAGACACTTACTAGTTAGAATGTCAGAGGTCAAAGAGAAAGAGAGGATCTTGAAAGCAGCGAGAGAAAAACAATCCGTCACATACAAGGGAAACCCAATAAGACTATGTGTAGATTTCTCAGCAGAAACCATGGAAGCTAGAAGACAGTGGGATGATATATTTAAATTACTAAAAGAGAAAAACTGCCAACCAAGACTCCTATATCCAGCAAAATTGTCCTTCAAAAATGAAGGAGAAATTAAAACATTTATAGACAAAAAGTCACTGAGAGAATTTGTGACCAAGAGACCAGCTCTGCAAGAAATACTAAAGGAAGCACTAGAGTCAGATACGAAAAGACAGAAGAGAGAGGTATGGAGTAAAGTGTAGAAAGAAGGAAAATCAGATATGATATATATAATACAAAAGCCAAAATGGTAGAGGAAAATATTATCCAAACAGTAATAATACTAAAAGTTAATGGACTGAATTTCCCAATCAAAAGACATAGAATGGCAGAATGGATTACGACCCAGCAATACCACTGCTAGGTATCTACTCAAGGGACTTAAGGGCAAAAACACAGATGGACATTTGCACACCAGTGTTTATAGCAGCATTATCTACAATTGCAAAGAGATGGAAACAGCCAAAATGTTCATCAACAGATGAGTGGCTAAACAAACTGTGGTGTATACCTACGATGGAATATTATGCAGCTTTAAGACAGACTAAACTTATGAAGCATGTAATAACATGGATGGACCTAGAGAACATTATGCTGAGTGAGTCTAGCCCAAAACTAAAGGACAAATACTGTAAGGTCCCACTGATGTGAACCGACATTTGAAAATCAGCTTGGAATATATCATTGGTAACAGAGACCAGCAGGAGTTAGAAACAGGGTAAGATAATGGGTAATTGGAGCTGAAGGGATACAGACTGTGCAACAGGACTAGATACAAAAACTCAAAAATGGACAGCACAATAATACCTAAGTGTAATGTAACTATGTTGGAACACTGAATGAAGCTGCACCTGAAATATGGTTTTTTGTTTGTTTGTTTGTGTGTTTGTATCTTTTGTTTTTGTTTTTTTTCTTTTTCCTTTATATATATATATATAATTAGTATTATTGTTTTAATTCTCTTCTCTATATTAACATTCTATATTTTTTTCTGCTGTTTTGCTAGTTCTTTTCCTAAATCGATGCAAATGTACTAAGAAATGATGATCATACATCTATGTGATGATACTAAGAATTACTGAGTGCATTTGTAGAATGGAATGATTTCTAAATGTTGTGTTAATTTCTTTTCTTTTTTTTGATTAATAAAAAAATTAAAAAAAAAAAAAGAATTCAGTGATGATTCACTATTAGCAAATTTATCAAAATAGTAGACTCATCAATGAATTTCAAGGAAAAAAGTAACATGGCTATATAAACGGATGCAGAAAAGACACTTATAAACATCACCAGCCCTACTTTTTAAGAACTAAGTAAAATATAAAATAAGATTACAAGGTTACTTCCTAAACACGATAAAGTATATTTTATCTGAACCTAACCTAAGGGTAAATAATATTCTGTCCATCTATAGAAAGGGCCACTCTTTAATACATGATATTAGTAGCTCATGTCTTCATTTTTCTTTACCAGTTGCCTTTTTACAGTCTTTTAAAAAAATTTCTGTTCTCATCTTTATTATTTTTCTGTATACTTTTTTGGGGGGTTAATTTGTTCTTCTTTTTCCATTTGGAGTCAGATTATTGATCTTTTTTCCTCTTCTTCTTACAAGCGTTTAACTTAAAAATTTTTCTCTATGTATTATTTTTAGCCTTCTATAAATTGTGATATTGCTATTTTGTTATTCAGTTAAAATATTTTCCAACTTCCTTTGTTATTTCTTTTTGACTTATTGATTACTTAGAAGTGAATTATTTAAATTCATGTAATTTGTTGTTGTTATTCTTTTTGTTTTAATTTATTCATTGTTATGGATTTCTAATTTAGTACATTGTGATCATACAAATTCTGTGCACTTCAATCTTTAAAAATTACTGATACTTGTTTTATGGCATGGGACATTGTCTATCTTATACACACACTACATATTTTTTAAAAGAATAAAAGAATACATATTCTGCCCCTTTGGAAATGTTCTATGCATATAAATTAAATTATGGTGTTTGGTAGTATTGTTCAGGTGTTTGATTTCTTTTTTGATTTTCTATCCCTAAGTGAAACAGTGTTAAACAAATCTATAACTGTGTTAATAGAACTGTATTTTTCTCCCTTTAATTTGGTCAATTTTTGCTTCATGTATTTTGAAACTCTGTTATTAAGGACATATAGTTACTATTGTGTCTTCATGAAGAATTGATGGTTTTAGGATTATAAAGTTTCTCTCTTAAACAGAGATAATACTTTTAGTCCTGAAATCTATTTGATCTGTTATTAGTACCACTACTGCATAGAGCTGCTTGTTTTAATCCAATCTGATATTCTCTGCCTTTTATTTTGAAAGTTTAGTCCATTAAAGTTTAAATAAGTTATTGATTTGGTTGGGTTTGGGAATGCCTTTTTATATTTCATTTCTATTTGTTCCCTCTGGTTTTTGTCCCTCTGTTGCCCCTTTCTTGTCTTTAAAAAATATGTATGTATACTTTTAAAATTCATTTTTAAATTTTCCTATTAGATTTTTTTTTTTCTGGCAGGCAGGCTCCAGGAATTGAACCTGGGTCTCTGGCATGGCAGGCAAGAATTCTGCCACTGAGCCACTGTGGCACCACCTCTATTGGATTTTTAGATAGACTTTTTCACATGAACTTCCAGTGATTGTTGTTACAATATATACAATTACAATTATAATAATTTTTCACAATCCATTCCATTGATATTGTACCACTTCATAAAATACAGAAATCTTTCAACTCCAAAGTTACAGATCCTTCCTCCACCCTTTATGAGACAGCTATTTCAGGCACTGCATTTACATATATTAAAGACTTCACAGAGAAGGCTACAATTTTTGCTTTGAATAGTAAAATATGACTAAATATGTGAAATATATGTATAAATACACAAATAAATTTAGAAGAAAAGCAAAAATAATAATATAATACTTTCGATTTACCCAGATGTCATTTCTGATGCTCTTCATTACTTTCTGATGATCCAAGTTTCTCTCTGACATTAGTCCTCTAAGCATAAAGAACTTTCTTCAGCATTTCTTATACAGCAGGTCTACTAGTGACAAAGTCCTTTTGCTCCTTTTATCTGGAAATGTCTGTGGTTCATCTTCATTCTTGGAAGATATTTTAACTGGATATAGAATTTTCTTTTGGTAGTTTTTTTTGTGGTGATTCCGCTCTCCCCTTGGTTTATTCAGCACTCTGGAGATTACATTCTAATTTCTTTTGGCCCCCATATTTTCTGACGAAAAGTCAGAAATCAATTGAACAGTTATTTCTCCATATTTTATATGTTGATTTGCTTTCTCTTTCAACATTGAAATTTTATCTCTGGCTTGCAATGGTTTAGACTAGGATATGCCTTAGTCTGGATTTTTTTATGTTTATTGTTCAGTATGCTCATGTAGCATTT
Source organism: Tamandua tetradactyla (assembly GCF_023851605.1). NCBI lineage: Eukaryota > Metazoa > Chordata > Mammalia > Pilosa > Myrmecophagidae > Tamandua > Tamandua tetradactyla. The sequence continues at coordinate 159,312,554 of NC_135332.1, forward strand.
TATAACTGGAAATTTCTTTCATCAAATTTGATAAATTTTTGGTCATTATTTCTTGAAATATTTATTTTTCTCTATTCTGACTTTCTTATCTCTTTGGGATTTCAATTAAACAATTGCTAATTTGATATGACTGTATTCATCTGTCCATTTTATTTAAATGATTTAAACTGTGTTAGAGCTGGAAATATATTTAACAAATTAGGCAATAAATGTTACTAAAGGATATGAAAATATTGGGTAAAAAGTAGGGGGTGGAACTAGTTTATTCCTAAAAGGGAAGATTTAATATAATGAATATGTTAATCATTCCCAAATAAGCAGGTAAATTTACTTGTCTCAAATTCAAAACTCCAGTTAATTTTGGAGAACCCCAGAGGAAGTAGTTCTAAAAGCATATGAAATAATAAAAATTTAAAAAATGTTTTTAAAAAGGTCCTAACTTCTCCATAATTTATATATATACCATAAACTTTACTTTATTTAGACATTATAATACCAGTGCAAATAGAGACAGAAAGATCAGAAGAAAAGCAACGGGTATTATGAAATGAATAAAATGCTATATGAAAAATAAGCATGTATTCTGAAGATACAATTTCAAGTAAGTAAGGAGTGGAAAGATTTCTCAGTAACTTGTCTTGGTAGAAATGAATACCCACTAGAAAAAAAAATGCTAGGTCTCTACCTTACATAATGAGCAAAAATAAATTCAATTGTAGTAAGCTTAAACATGTAAAAACAATGCTGAAAATAAATGTTTTTTAAAAATTTTGGATGAGGAAATTTCTTAAGAGAGGAAATTCAAAAATCATAAAGGAAATGTTTACAATTTAAATTGCACCATTTTTAAGCAACATAAAAACTTAAGACTACTAGTAGAACCATAGACAATATTTTTAATGCATAGAACAGTGTTAATATTTCCAATAAATGAAGCTCTATAAATAAAGAGAAATACAAACTGACAGAGAAATGTACATCTATTTGTAAAGAAAGAACAGTGGTTAAATATCATGTAAAATAGATGCTCAGTCTCCTTAATAATTAAAGAATGTAAATGAGCACAATAATATTGTTTTCCACCAGACAATGGCAGAGGTATAAATTTTTGTAATAATTACTTTTGATGAGGGTGAAGGCTATCATGGTAGCAGTGTATTAGGTCACTGAGAAAATAATTCATTGGCAACTGCTTAGTTTTCTATTGCTAAAAAACAAACGACCACAAATTTAGACGCTTAAAATAACGCTCATTTAGTATCTTACTGTTTCCAGGTGTCAGTAGTCCAAGCGCAAAGCTTTATCCTTTTTTCAGCTCAGGATCTCACTGCAATCAAGGTATCAGCTAGGGCTGTAACATCGTTTAAGGTATAGGGTCCTCTTCCAAACTCGCACGGTGGTTTGCAGATTTCATTTCCTTGCAACTGTACAACTCATAATTTGCTTCTTCAAGGCACTCAAGAAAGAATTTCTGAGTCTTAAATCTCTTCTTTCAGAGAAGACCTGAGGCTGTTTTTAAAGTTATCACCTGACTAGTTCAGGCCCACCTGGGATAATCTCCTTTTTACTAACTCAAAGCCCAGCGGAATAGGAGCCTTAATTAGAGCGGCAGACTTTCTTTGTCTTTGCTATATTCTCTAGGTGACAGACAAGTCATCTTAGAATTCCAGTGACCAAATAAATTAATTCAAATTAAACAACTTTATGCTCTTTGAACCTGCAATTTTAATTTGGTAACTTTATCCCAAAAAACTAAATTAGCACAAGTAATAAAAAGATATGGGGGTGCGAGGGTAGTTCAGTGGTAGAATTCTCACCTGCCATGTGGGAGACCTGGGTTCCGTTCCTGGCCCATGTACTTCCCACCAAACAAACAAACAAACAAATAAGAATTCAACAAACGGTGCTGCAATAATGGGATACTCACATGGAAAAAGAATGAAATGTGACCCTGCTATACAGCATACAAAAAAAAAAAGATATGTAGAAAGATGAAAGGATTTTAACAGGAAAAAAATTAGAAACATCTTAAATATTCACTTATAGATAAATGGTTAAATAACTAAGAATGTACCTTTATGATGAAATGAAGAACTATACAGATTTTTCAAAGGATGAGGAAAATCTCTAAGCACTGAGCTAAAAAAATATGTTCATGATAAATGATTGAACATTTTAAAATCCTTAAAAGCAAATTATACACTAGTAACTTTGTAACATGGATGCAGTTTCATTAAAAGTATAAAAGAATATATATGCAACTACATAAGCAGATAGAAATATAACCATGTGACTTATGTAGACATATATATTAAGAATATGAGAAATGAGGAATAATAAGAACCTTCAGTAGTAGGTGTTGGTGTAATTGGGTGCATTATCCATAAGTCTTCAATTTTATGTCTGTTAGTACTTGTCTAATAGAAAAAAGAAACTGAAAAATAAATAAAAATAATAAAACAACTCATAATTGTGGATATCTTCATGTTCCTACACTTTTATCATGGTTAGATTTTCATATTTTATTTGGGAGAAAAAATATGAGAATATTTAAAATATAATTCCTACAGGATGAATTGTAATAAAAATTTCACTGGGAAAAGTCTCCAGAGTTAAAAGAGCTATTTGTGGAAATAAACATTAATATACTGAATAAGCTAATAGGAAATATAGTAAGGGACATTACTTACTATATTTAAGTAATAATGCCTAACATTTGCATCTTTAATAACAATTTACAAACAGCTGCTGATGGCAAAAATGGCCACAGCATTTTACATTTGCCCTTGTCAAGAGTTGAAGACTATTTCTTCAACCACTGAATCTACAAGTGGCCCTGTGATTTAGTGGTGTGACGTCAGCAAATCTGACAGAAGCAAATATTTGCAAAGTGATTTTTGCATTGGGTCATGCCCTCTCTTGCTGCTCTTTGAAATCTTGAGTGCTCCATGGAGGAAGAAAAACCACAAGGAGCAGGGATGACTCATCCCAAATGATTCCCTCTCCTGATCTCAGAAATATTAAGTGCAGCCATCCAATGCCACCCAGCCCCAAGTGGATAGAGAATGAAGGACAAAAAGAAGAGGCAGAGATGGGGAGGAAATAAATAGAACAACAGATTCGAAGTGCAATTAGATCAGAAGGCCTTAGAGAGCATGGTGCCCTTTGGAAAGAATTAATTTTCAATTAGGAGAGGAGAAGGAAATGGTCTAAAAAAGTTATTCAGTAACTCATCTGTAAAACAAATATTTGGTGAGTATTAATTCTGTGCCAGACACAGTAATTGACACTGAGGATATATAGGGATTTTCCATGTGAGTATCACATTATTGCAGCACCATTTGTTGACTTCTTATTTGTTTGTTTTTTTGGTGGAAAGTACATGGGCCAGGAACGGAACCCAGGTCTCCCACATGACAGGTGAGAATTCTACCACTGAACTACCCTCGCACCCCCATATCTTTTGATTACTTGTGCTTATTTAGTTCTTTTGGGATAAAGTTACCAAATTAAAATTGCGGTGAATCAAACAGACCCAAATGCATGTTTTCATGGAGCTTGTATTACAAATATAAGGAAAGCATGGGACGTCAGAAGGTAAAACTGTGCAGAAAGAAAGAAATAAAAATAGAGGAGAATAGAAAAAGTTAGAATGTTTTTATTGTGGTTTTGATAGAGGAGAAGGGTTTACCATTTTAAATAGGTTGGCCAAGAAAGGTCTCATTGGAAAGTTGATATCAAAGCCTAAGACTTGAAAAAGATGAAATTACAAGCAAGGAGGACAGAATTTGTGGGTCCATATAGTTTACTGTCAAGATTTTTTGCTTTTATTCTAAATAAGATGGAGTGTTCTGAGCAAAGGAGTGACAGGTTCTCAATTTATTTTAAAACAATCAATCAGGCTGTTTGTTGAGAATAGCTCCAGGGTGTAAAGGATGTAATCAGTTAGACCAGCTGGGAGCCTTTCTCATTAACCCAGGCAAGGAATGGTGGTTTGGAAGATAATAATATTGGGGGAGGTGAGCAGTGGTCAGATCTTGGATATATTTTGAAGGTGGATCCAACAGAATTTGTCATTCCTTTGCTCACAGCCTTCCAATGGTAGACTGAACTCCAGACATACATCTCTTTATATATCTGTGCATGAGGCAGAACTTCTCCAAGGTTTTGGTTAAATAGACATGTGGACATGTGTTTCCTGTAGTGGGGAACCATTGGAGAAGCATATTTGTGGGGGATGGATTGAGCAATGCTAGGGGTTCATGTATGGGCATGTTAATTTAGGTTTCTGGCTGGCATCCATGAGAAAATCTCTTGTAGAAAGATCGATATATATATATATATATATATATATATATATATATATCTGGAGTTCAAGGAAGTAGATTGAGCTAAAGACACAAATTTGGGAGTCAGCAGCATGCAGAGGGTAATTAAAGCTAAGACTAGGTCAGGAAAGTAGATAGAACAGGAAAGATCCAAAGTCTGGATTCTAGGGCAATCCAATGTTTAGAGGCGAGAGGTTAAGAGGGAGGGGAGGAAGCAATGCTCTCACAGAGTTTGACTATGGAGAGGAGCAGAAAAATGAACACTAGCCATAGCTGGAAAGGCATGTGGGAGTCAATTGAAATGTTTATTATTTTAATTGGCAAAAATAACATATTTGGATACCAACAAGAATGATCTAATAATGAGAGGGAAGAAAGGGAAGAGATAGGGAAAATTGCTGAAGTGGTGTCCTGAATAGGCAAGAAAAGATAGTATTTAGTAGATAAATTAAGGCTTTGGCCTTTGATAGGAACAACACTATTTGTCATCATAATAGTAGGAGCACGTGGCTATAAGAATAGTAAGAGCTGAGAATATGGGGCATCATTGTAGATAAATGAGTAGATGTGGTATGGAAGCCTATGGAACTATTCTTTAAGGCCATTTTTCAGAAAGTTACTAGAAAGAGTCTCTGTGGCAGAGATTCATGGACTAGCATCTTATTAAGAAGGTGCTCCCAGGAGAAAGCTATTGAGTTGAGAAAGAGGACAGAGAGTGTAAGAAGTCTAGAAAGTGTGCAGTATTTGCAAGGTCCCCTGAGGGTAGCTTCAGCATGATCCCACAGGGGAATGCTGGAGGTACAATATATTTCAAAATATTTGAGGGCGGAAACGTAATGCTTCTGCTGTGCATGCTGCTGCCTTTACTTCTGTTCTTTCAGTTATTTCTCTTGGCAAGCGAGTTCACACAGGCATTTTATTTTTTTAGCAGAATTAGCAAAATCCAAGAGTCTACCTTGGTAGTTCTGTGGATGTCCAGAGGGAACATGCAGGCATGCATGTGGCTAATGTGGACTGTAACAGGAGCAATGGAGGACTGATCTGGTAGTGTGGTGGGAGCTTCCTGGTCACAGAGGCAGCAGCTTTGTTCGCTGCTTGGTGCTGCTGTGTGGCTTTGAACATCCCTTCTGAAGGTCAGACTCCATTCTTTTGATCAGTGAATGGTTCTGTTAGACTTTAAAAATCTTATAAATAACCCCCTTCCTGCTTGTGCTGGTTTCAAGGGATGTATGTCCCCTAGAAAAGTCATGTTTTAATCAAAATCCCATTTCATAAAGGCAGAATAATCCCTACTCAATACCGTATGTTTGAAGCTATAGTCGGATTGTCTCCCTGGAGATGTGATTTAATCAAGAATGGTCGTTAAACTGGATTAGGTGATGACATGTCCCCACCCATTTGGGTGGGTCTTGATTGGTGTACTGGAGTCCTACAAAAGAGGAAACGTTTTGGAGAATGGAAGATTCAGAGAAAGCAGAGAATGCTGCAGCACCACGAAGCCCGAGGGCCCATCAGTCAGCGCTTTGGAGATGAAGAAGGAAAATACCTCCCAGGAAGCTTCATGAAACAGGAAACCAGGAGAAGAAGCTAGCAGATGATGCCTTGTTTGCCATGTGCGCTTGCGGATGAGAGAGGAACCCTGACCATGTTCACCATGTGCCTTTTCACTTGAGAGAGAAACACTGAACTTCATCAGCCTTCTTAAACCAAGATATCTTTCCCTGGATGCCTTAGATTGGACATTTACATAAACTTGTTTGATTGGGACATTTCTCAGCCTTAGAACTGTAAACTAGCAACTTATTAAATTCCCCTTTTTAAAAGATATTCTGATTCTGGTATATTGCATTGCAGCAGCTAGCAAACTAGAACACTGCTTAACCTGGCTAAAATGGATTCAATTCTCTTACAGATAGAGAAATTTGTATTGGTATCTGCTCCTGTGATATTATTAATGGTATCTTCTTTCACTTTCAAAATATTTTCATTTGAATGGGAAATTATTTTATCCACAAAAGCCATATTCCTCAGATTCTTTGGTATATACTTGTTAATTGAGTGACTGATTATCTTCACTGACCAGGTTTGGGGCATTAAAACAGGGGAATCCTGAGATTAAGAACATACTGGGGCCTCAAAAAACTGAGGATAGAGGGAAGAAGGAAGCCAGCTAGAGACTGGGACTTGAATAAATCTAAATTTGGATAACTGGCTATTCTGTTGAATAAAATAAGAAGCAGGGAGAGGTGAGCATCTCCTTAACTAAAAGACCAAACCTAACCTCAGCAACAAAGGGGTGAACTCACAGCAGGAATCCTCTTGTGTGCCTCATGGAGACACCGCATCACTTACTTAGCATTCCTGACAAAATGTTTAACCTGAGTCCAATCAGCAGGCAAGAATCAGATAAATCCAAATTGAAGGACATTCAGCAAAACAACTGTACTGGATTATTCATAATGTCAAGTTCATGAAAAAGCCTGGGGAAATCTTCTAGATCAAAAAAGACTAATGACATTGATGACTAAAAGAAGGCATGATTCTGATTAGATTCTGACTCTTTACAAAATTAGAATAATATTAAAATAGTTATTAAAAATAATAATACGGGTCTAAAGCCCACATTTGAGACAAATGCATAAATTTGAATATGGAACCTAAATCAGATAATAGTAGCATATCAGTGTTAAATTTCCTGAATGTAATGATCATGTTGTTTTATTTTGAGGAAGTATGTGCTAAACTATCTAAGGGAGAAAAATCATGAGGTCTACCAACTGTCAAAGGGTTCCAAAGAGAAACGTGTGTAGAAGAGCAAATGAGACGCAAGTTGTTGAGAATTGATGGATGTAGAGGAAGAATATATGTGGTTTATTGTATTATTTTTGCAACCTTTAGGAAATGTTAATATTTTTCAAAATAAAACACTGAGAAATAAAATTAAAAAGTTAAATATTAGTAACCAAAAAATTAAAATCATCTTTAAATATTGACATTTTGAAATCAATAAAAATATAGAAAAGTAACAAATGAACAGACCATATGATGACCAGTAATTACAATCTATCATCTTGTTTTTTTCATGCAAAATAATATCCAAAGAGCTGGGTCTTTGGTTCTCAATTATCTATCCAGACGACAAAACTTACTGTAAAAAAAATTGGTGATAATTTCAGAATCTCTCATTTGTATCATTGTGACCTGGAACAGAAAGCCAAAAAATAATTCTTCTGGCACAACATGACCAAATAGTCACTCATCTGTGCTTTCAGAATTCAAATTGTTGAAAAAATGTATTTAAATTGTTCCTATGCTCATAAGCTGGGCTTTGCAGTGCTGAAGTGTTCATATTACTCTTATTCTTAAGTCATAAATTATGTTCTAAATAAAGTTATTAGTGTTGTTATTAATGTATTTATGTTAATGATAAATGATTACTTTAAATAAATGTCATTACAAACATTCTATTTCTCACTGTTACAAATTAACATCCTCCCCACTTTATTTATAGAAAAAAACAGGGTATAAGAAAATTTACTTATTTTAGTCACTCTGAAATTAGGCCCTAGATTCACTATATTTGAAGTTCTTTGTTTTTTTAACAGTTATATTCATTTTTTAAGAAATGAATTTAAATTGAATGTTAGACCTTATGAAAAGTCCTATAATAAGAGACACAGTGTGCATAAAAGTGATATTTTCATTAAGTTGCTTAAAAGTCAAAAATGATACTGGCTCATTGCACTAAAAGGTCACTTGAAATTTTCCTTAAACAGGAAGTCTTAACGAAATCTTAATTCTATAAAGAAAGCAGGAATATTTCTATGGAAACAAGCTTTAGCTTCATGAAGCTGTAAATCAGAGGGTTTTTTGTATAGAAAAGAGATTTGGATTTTTGTAACACAGAGCTGTCAGGTTACACAACTAGCTGATATTCTGAAGTTTGCAATTTTGACAGTATCACTTATTTTACATTTTCTGTTTTCCTCAGACTTTTTATATTTCTAATCTTTTTTCATCAGTATTTTTTTTTTAACAGTGAACAATTCTTTAGCACTTTTATCTTTTAAAGAACTGGCATATATTGTATAAAATCAAATTTTTCTCCACACATTTCTCCTTTCAGCTAAAACATATAACTCTCCACTCATTTGAAATGGGTAAAATTTTAATACACTTCATAACACTAGATGTTGCAGCTGTTTCAAATAGGAGCAGAAAAAAGCAAACTCAAAAGTATTTTATTGGTTTGCTTTGTAAAAGACATTAACCAGTACATATCAAACTTTAATATTTATTTTGAATTAAGTAGTCTTTGGAAATACCTATATTCTGTTTTGAAGTAATAATACAAAAAGTCTCACATATGATTCACTGAATTTCATTTTGCTTTTGATGATATTAATATCCCTTTACATTGCTGGATGACTAAAAAGATGAGCACATATTTTAAAAGTTTTCAGGAAAATGTATAATCACACTATAATAAAAACTAAGTCCTATATTTCATAGCAAGAAGGAGAACCACACAATATGATATAAAATCATAGTCACTACTTAAATCAGCTAAAAAACTAAATTATTCTTATGTCCATCCCCTATGATGATATATGTTTCAAAGGAACCAAGCACTTATAAAACTGCAGGAAAATTGTATTTCTTCTATCTGAAAACCTTTGGCACCAGATCATCTCCAAATCATTAAAGAATGTTGGGTACAAATGTGGGTATTCAACAGTCAGACAGATGTGAAGCTGATGACTGAAAAAGCCAATGAGTGAAGGTGTATTAAAATAATAAAACAGAACTGAAAGAAAAAGTTGGTCAAGGCAGAGGCAGAGCAAATAAAGACAAAAAATGAAAGAAGGCTGTGTTCCTCATTTAGTCCCAACCATGCTTAGAATAAAAACGTTACGCATTCTCTCTCGAGTAATAGTTAACCACTTGAGACAGCTATTCTTCTGCGCATTATAAAACTCAGAAACAAGAGATTGCCTTGTTTCTGTCCTCTATTGCTCTCAGAATAAAGACCCAAAGTATTGCCATGGCCAACATGGCATCACCTGGACTTCATCTGGCCTTATCTCTAGTCTCAGCTCTCTACCTTCAGCTACATCTTTATCTGTTTTTTGCTATGGTCTAAAAGTAATGGCTGAATTTCACCTCCTGAGTCATATTAGCTTCATGTTGGCTGGGGACTCTGCGTAATTTACCTCTGCAGGCATTCCCCTCCGCCCCTCTCCTCAACTTTTCTAGTTAACTCTAAATAGTCCATCATATATCAGTTTAATTGTCTCTTTTTTGGAGGTAATATTTTTTGAGCATCAAGTAGTTGCTAGTCACTTCCTAAGTACTTTTCATAGAAAAATTTAACTTTCTTTCATAACATATAAATTACAACTTTACACCACTTAATTGTGTGAATCTCTGGGGGAAAATATATATATTCCTATTTAAACAGCAGTATGTCAAGAGCAGGGATGGTATCCATTTTTGTTTCCTTAAAGTTTAACCCAGTGTTCGGCTCTCAAACCAGTGTTGAATAAACATCTCCACCAGTACTTCTCAGCTTATATTTAAAAAAAAAAAATTAAACTTCATGTTTAGATTATCTTCCAAACATTCCTTCATTTTCTTTCTATTAAATACATACATGAATTTTAATTTAGTTTTATTCTGATTTTGAGGCAATACAAATTGATCCTTTATAGACAGTATTCAGTTGCCAGTAACAAAAAAACACTCTTGCTATTTTAAGTAAAAATGGACTTCGTTCGGGAAATCTGGTATCTAAAAATTGTTAGAGGGGCTTAGATAGCTTAGAAAGGGAAATGTTACTTCCACAAGAGTAAGGAACCCACTGCTCCACCTGCTTTCACAGTTTCAACCACTATGTGAGGATCAGACGTCATCCTGCCACTTGACTAGGATTCCAGATGTACTGGCTGTACCCTCATTTTCCCTACTCAACTGAGTTCCAAATTTAGATCTTGCACAAGGCACTGGAATCCTACATCAAGGGAATCTGGGAAATGAAGATGGAGCAGGAGCTTTCTACCCTCTGCCTAAGAAAAGGGCCGCAAGAAGGGGACTGTGGTAATCTGAGTGAGCCAAGACACACAGACTTAGCCTTGAGCTTCCCTGGGTGGCAAAAGATGAATTATCAATTATGCAGTCTTTCTTAGATAAATACAAACATTTGAAATCTTGTTAAATTGTTTTTTATGTGTTCCAAGAAAATTTTGTTTTGTTTTTTGCTATCATTTTGTTAACTCAGAGAAACATTTAATTTTCCACTTTTCCTATTCAATGATTATTCAAACACAGAAAAGATCACTCTCCTCCTGTGTCACTGTCACACAGATACCTAATCTCTGTGATTTGATTAAGGGGAAGGTGTTCTGTCCTGAATTACAGACACTCAAATTCTCTACTTTATTGTGTAATTGGAAAATAGCTAAAAGGGCTTCTTTCCTTCTTCCTTCCCTCCCTCCCTTCTTTCTTTCCTTCTTCCTATCTCAATGAATATTGACTGGCTTCTAGGAATCAAGATCTGTGCTAATCACTGAGAATATAAATATGAAAAAATCAACACAATTCTGTTTTTCTGCAGTTTAGTCTGACTGGGAGAACAAATTAAATAAGCACTTAAAAGTGAGATTGGTGTTACAGTTAAGGAACATATAAATATCAGCCAGATTTCTGTCAGCAAAACAAATCCTACGCCAACTAATTCAATTGAGGGAATTTAGTATGGGGAATTAGTCACAAAGGTATAAGAATTGCTGAGAAGGCTTAAAGGACTGTGGGTTAACGAAAGATTAGTCATGGCAGGAAGCTGCTATTACCCTTTGGATTTTAGGGACTAATGGAGCAAAGCATATCATACCTCATGGGTGGAGCCTTCTAGTGGGAACTAGAGTCATTCAGGAGACCCGTTCACTACCAGCAGTATCTCCAAAGTAAGGAGAAAGAGAAGACAAAATAGCTTGGTGTCTCTCCTACTCCTACATTCCCAACTTCCTCCAATGTCAAACCCAACTGGAAGATGTTTGACAAAGGAATATGAGAAACAGAATTTTCTAGGGTGAGCCCCTTATAATATACAATAGATCAAGGGAAGGATAGGAAGTGGATTTGAGTACAAAGGTACAACTGACCAACACAGGATATTATGAAAGCATGTAACTGGCCTAGGGGATCAGGGAGTGACACTTAATTGAGACCTGCAGTTTGGAGTTTAAATTTATCTAGACACAGTGGGAAGAGTGTCTCAGGCAGAGAGAATGGTATTCCAAATGTTTAAGAGCAAAGAGAGAAGAGTACTGTTTTATCTATTTTTACTTTTTAAATCACATTTTAGAAAGCCAAAGTATACCTTAAATTGGAAGGAAAGAAAAGAAGCAGCTTAACTTTCTTGCCGGTGCATACTTATGATCCAGTTCTTAGTTTTGGTAAGCAACACTGAGTTTATTTTCTTACCAGCCTCTAGTCATTAAAGAAGAAAAGGAGAGGTGAAAGAGGGAGAAGAAAAGGAAATGAACCCCTTTTCAATTCCTCAAATATGTATGAAATTTAAACTATATGTGTATGCAGAACATAAATATTTCTTTGGACTATTTGTTGATTTACAGATGCATGAGAATCATTTCCAAGTAATGACTAATGTTTTCTTTATGGCATCTAAATATTCTGAATCGCTGTCAATCCATTTTCATCATTTCCCTCAGGATATAAATGATGGCTAATTAAAATGTGATAAATTATTCTATGGATTTTGTTTCTACATCCTCTGTTTACATGCCATGGCAAGCAAAGGCAGTGAAAAATAGAGGAAAGTAGATTTTCAGAATAAATAGTATCCTTATTAGAATAGACATGAAAAGTGCAACTGTGCTCTATTAAAGACCCACTAATCTTGCCGATAACTCCCAGATGGAGTGAGATGTAAGATGCATAACTTTAGGACCATTTCCCAAAGTCTTTACAACTATTATTTATGGATTATAGGGTACCTGGTACATAGCATGAAACTAGGAAAACTGGGTATGCATCAACATGAGGTCGGAGTACGTGGATGCTTTCCTTATTTCAACATGGGCTTTTATTGCATTTAATAGGCAGAAAGCTATTAAATTGCTTTCACTTTTGCTAGCCCTAATGTCAAAGTTTGAGTGACTTACTCAAAACTCTAATACAAGATTCGGCAGACTCCCCAAGCACTTGGCTGTATTGGCAAAACCATTCTTTTCACAAACAATATTCTTGTTTGATGCACAAAGGAGAAGGCAAACAGCACATCTACCAGAACTTAAGTCATTCAATGGCCCTTTCTCCACAAAAATAGAAGCCTCTCTCCCACCAGAAAAAAAGGAACGTTTATCTAGATGTCAGTTTTATCAGCCTTATAAAGGATATCAGATTATGGGTGAGTTGAGCATTGCTCCCAGACTCACTGAAGAAGTGTTTCCAGTTAGGAATTTCAATGAAAAAATCTATATGACGATAGACATAAATCCTACACCCCAAATTTCGTCCACTTTCTACAAGAAATAGAGTAAGTGGCTTTTAGTTTAGGGGAAAACCTTTGAATAATATTTGTGTCAGTGGGGGCAAGGGTGTATAAAAACTGATACTCATCGCTGGGAGCAGTGGCCAAAATATTTTGCAAAACAAACAAAAGAAGAACAAAAAAGAAGTCTAAAGAACTATAGAAATAATTATAATTATAGTGGTTATCCCAGAAAGGAAATCATTAAAAAAAAAAAATTCACAGAAAAATAACTGGGGTGAGGAGAGATATTTGCATCATTTTTAAAGTCATTTTTATTGTTTTTTACTTCTGTAGTGAAGTATGACAGATACATTTCAAATGCACAAATTTTAAATATACAACTTGATGAGTTTTGCACATTTTCACACTCAAGTAATCGCAATCAGTATTGAGATAAACATCCCAAAAGGCTCTGACATTCCCTCTGCCCATCTTCAAAGATAACCAGTTTTCTGACTTTCATCAAAAATGTTTCTAGAGGGTGGGCCACAGTGGCTCAGCAGGCAAGGACGCTTGCCTGCCATGCCAGAGGACCTGGGTTCGATTCCTGGTGCCTGACCATGTAAAAAAAAAAAAAAGTTTCTAGAACTTTATTTAAATGTACATTTGCATATTAATTCTGCCACTCAGCATTATGTCTCTAAGTTTCATTCATGCGTTGTTTGAATGCAGTAATTTATTCTTTATAATCGTATTGAGTATTCCTTTGCAGAATATCTGCAATTTATTTATATATATATTTATATTATATATAATATTATATTTTATATATCTATATATTCTATGTTTTCTGGAAATTTGGATTATTGCTAATTTGGGATTTGCAGTTAAAATTTTAAAAAATGGTATTCAAAAACAGGTCAATTTTAATAGGTAACAACAGATTCTTATTCTATCAGTGAAATACATACTTATGAAAACTATGTAGCAACATGAAAAATGTTAAGAACAAATAAGCCAAATACAAAAGTGACTTCAACTCATGATTAAAAATATGTAAAAATTGGGCGGTGCAACAGTGGCTAAGTGACAGAATTCTTGCCCCGCCATGCCAGAGATCCAGGTTTGATTCCCTGAGCCTTCCTATGCCAAAAAAGAAAACTATGTAAAATTTGTGTTCAAATGAAAGTAAACTGTAAGATTACATGGAAAAATGAAACAGCTAAATTTGTTATTATGGTGGGGTTTTCGATTATGTCATAAAAATCATTCTAATAATTGTTTGCAATAAATTCATTTTTTCAAATTTAATCAATTTCTTGAGGTAAAAAAATATATATATATATACTATAAATTCACCTGTTTGAAGTATGTTAAAGTTTTTGCATATATGCAAAGTGTTGTAATGACCACAACAATCAAAATATAAAACATTTCCATCAACACAGAAAATTCCCTCATTCCCCTTTGCACTCAGTTTCTCTACCACCACTCTTGGATAGAGATAAATACTTAACTGTTTTCTTTCACAATTGATCATTTTTGCTGTGTCAAATTTTCCTTTAAATCTGGTTTCTTTCATTCAGTGTGTACTTTTTTTGAGATTCATCTATGTTGTTTCCTATATTAACGGGCTATTCCCTTTCATTGCTAAGTAATATTTCATTTCAGTGGATATTCAACAATTTGTAAATCCATTTCTCTGTTCATGGATATTTGGTTTATTTCAGTGTTTTTGGCAATTATGAATGAGACATTTTGGAAAATCATGTAAAACTCTTTGGTTGGATGTAAATTTTCGTTTGTCAAGTAAGTTCCTTAGAGTGGAATGCTGGGTCATATAGCAAGTAAATGTTTAACTTTATAAGTAACTTTCAAAGTGTTTTCCAAATGGCTATACCATTTTATATCCCCAACATACAAGAGTTCTATTTGCTTTACATCCATGCAAACATTTAATATTTTCAGTCTTTGGTTGTTGGCTAGTTTCAGGGGGTTCATGTCATAAAAGGCATCTAACTGGGGTTCTATTTGCATATCCCATTCTGACTATTGGTTTTGAGTATCAATTTGCATGCTTTTTGGCCATTTTTATCTTTTTTTATTGTGTCTGTTTAAGTCTTTTGTTTATTTTTAAGCTGGATTATTTTCTCATTATTGAAGATTTCTTTATATATTCTCAATAAAAGTCCTTTATCATATATGCATGTATGGGAAATATTTCCGCCCTATATGTGGCTTTTCTCGTTCATCTTCCCAATGGTGGTTTTTAAACTGCAGAAATTTTGAATTTTGAGAAAATCCAATTTCTTCTTCTTTTTCTTTTTAGGCTTGTGATTTTGGTATCCTAATGAGGAAAGCTTTGCTTATATCAAGGTTGCAAAGAATTTCTTCTATATGTTCTTTTCATTTTTAGGTTAATTGTCTATTTTGTTATTCTGTGTACTATATGAAAGTTAAGGAAAGGTACTTTTAAAAAATACAGACATCTAGTTGTTCGAGCAGGCTTGGTGAGTAAATCTATCGTGTTTTAGCTTAAAATGAGCAAGTAGCATGAAATGAACTAATAGTCAATACATTCTTCATTGTTATGCACCCACAGGAAAACAAAACAAAACCGAACCTTGAATTTCACATTTTTTCTTTTAACATCCTATGAAAGGAGATGGGACTTATGCATAAAGCAACTCTGTGACATACCAAGAAATGGTGGTTGTAACAAAGAAAAGTAAATGTGTGACTGTTGAAGTGTACAACTGAGCTAGTCATTTTTTTTCATGCAGAACCCCATTTTAACATGAAAAGATCATTGACAGACAAACTATGATTAATCTTATTTGATATTTGGTAACATTTTCTTCACAATGAATGAAATAAACCAGTTACTTCAAGGATAGCAACTGACAGTATTCGTTGTCAATGATACATTTCAAACATTTTTAAGTGAAAATTATAATTTTAAAAAATGTGATTCTAGCACCATGACAGCTTCTCAATTTGAAAAATCATTTCTGGTGAAATGGGTAGTGTTATTAATGAATATACTACCTGATGTAAATGAAATTTATCAACATTTGGAAAATTCACATGATTCTGTGAATCGTTATTTACCGTATGAACAATGCATGTAAAATTATGCATGGTAAAAGACTAATTCAAAATAAAAGTGTAAATCCATGTTTAGATTTGAATATAACAGAGTATGAAAAGTTTATGATATGTCTTCTCATTGCACATTGTTACCAATCTTTGAAAAACTTAACACTTGTCAGTTTTGGTGCAATGTCAAAGACTATATACCATGGTATCAAAAAAATGTACCATTATACCAAAAAAAATCTATTAAAATACTAGCTCTTTTGCCAATTATATGTCCATATGAGTCTGGGTATTATTTATACAATTCAACCAAAACAGCATATTTCAAAAGGTTGAAGGCAGAAGCGCATATAAAACCAAGGTTTCTTCCATTAAGTTAGACAGTTAAGAGTTTTTTTTTCAAAAATGTAAATCAACATCACTCTTCTCATTAATTTGTCTTGGAGATATAGAATTTTTCATAAAATATAAACTTTTAGTGGATTTTTAACTGTCATTTAACAGTGAATTAATGCTTAATATTTTTTTAATTTCTCAGTTTTTATTTCTGATATGGAAAATACCAGTATATTACTCACAAAATGAGTGGCCTCAATACTTTTTAAGTGTAAAGGGATCCAGATATGAAAATGTTTGTGAACATTTTATCACTGCTGCTTTTTTATAAGTCTAGAAGTCAGAGAGCATAAATTCTCCAACTTACATCTCACTTTTCAGGACTGTTTTGGCTGCACTAAGTCCATTGAATTTACTTTTAAATTTCAGACTTGCATTTCAATTTCTACAAGAAAAAAGAAAAAGTATTGTTTACAATTTGAATTATGTAGAATTCATAAACTTGTTGAGAGTTGACGTCCTAAAATAAAGAGTCTCTCATTCCTTAAATATTGTACATCTCTCTATACTTAGGTTTTCTTTAATTTCCATTTGTATTGTTCTGCAGATTTCAGTTTGGAGATCTTACTCAAATTTTTTCATTTCATAAATAGTTCATATTTTTTAGTACTAATGTAAATGGCACTACTACTAGTATTAATAAAGCAATTTGTTTTTTTTTTTAATACTTACCTTGTGTTTTGTAAGTTGCTAATGAAATCCCTACTTCTAATAATACTTTTGTGGATTCCTTAGGATTTTCTCTATAAATGACCATGTTGTCTACAATTAAACACCATGATCCTCCTTCCTTTCCCATAATTAGGATTTTTATTTCCCTTATTGAACTAGTTAGGATCTCCAATATGAGTCCAACCAAAAGTAATAAGCAAAGACATTTTTGCTTTTTTTTTCAAATCTTAGGGGGCAAGTGATATTTCTTAGACCTAAGTATGATGTTAGCTATGGATTTTTCATGGATATCATTTATCAAATTGAGGATGTTTCCACTTATTAGAAGTTTTCAGAGACATTTCTTTTGATCAATGGTTGCTGACTTTTCTAAAATTTTATTAAGGACATTTGCATCTGAGTTTATGAGGACTATTGGGCTGTAGTTAGTGCTACTGATCTTTCTGGTACCATAGTATCTAATTTTTGAAAGTGTATGTGTAATATAATTATTATTTCTTCTTTAAGTCTCTGATAGAGTTTAACAATGAAACCTGGGGTTTAATTTAGGAAAAGCTGTTTAATCACTAGTTAAATTCCTTAAGTATAAATAATTAATCATACTTTATACTAATTATTTTGTCAGCTGTAATTCCTACAATTACTGATATATTTTAAGGAACGTGTCTATTCCATCTAAATTGGTATAACATAATTCATAATATCCTTAAACCACTTTGTACAGGTCACCACTTTGGAAGTATATCAACCCTGTTACATTTTATTACATTTAACTTTATATCTAGCTATCTCCTCTCATGCTTTAATACATATTAAATTTAGGAAACTTTATCAAAAATATTTATGTCTTAGTTTTATTTTTTGCAAAACATCTAACATAGTTCTTAGTTCATGTTAATCACTCAATTAATGTTTAGTAAACCAGTATATTTACAAATACATAAATAATTCAAAGTGATAAATAGCTTTTTCCATAAGTGCCTTTTTGTTGTTCTTCAATTCACCACCCACATAGTATCATTATAATTAATTCTGGATTTTTAAGGAAAATTTTGTATTATTGATTTTGTGCACAGTGTACATTCAAGGAATAATTAAAATCAGATACCATAATAGAGGACCTAGGAAAAGGAAACATGCTGGCAAGTGCCTACCTGTATATACACAAACTGAGGTAAAGTGAGAGGGCAACAGTAATATGAGAAGTTTCCAAATCAACGTTATTTGAAAAAGTGTCCTCTTAAATGCTAATTCCATTAATCATTTCAAGAAAACATTCTAAAGAGACAAAGCAATCATCAGAACGGGACAAAGATATGGCATAGATGTTGGAATTATCAAATAAGGAATTTTAAAAAATGATTAATATGTTTAAGGGAGAAAGCAAGAACACAGATAATGTAAGTAGAGAGTTGGGAAATTCTAAAAATTAAGTGGAAATTCTAAAAAGCAAAAACAAGGTACTAGAAATGAAGAATATCTTTGACGGGCTCATCAGTAGGCTCAATGTGTATGAGGAAAGGATTAGTGAGCTTGAAGAGAGCCCAAAGGATGTTTCCCAAACTGAAGTGTAAAGAGAAAATAGAATGAAAAATTATATATAGAAATGAAACATTATACAAAAGTGTATTTGTATATGAGACAATTTCAAAATATGTAACATGGTATATAGGAAAACCAGAAGAAGAAAGAGAGAATGGAGCAAAAGAAATATTTGATGTAATACTAGCCAATAACTACAAAATTAATGATAGACACAAAACTAGATATCAAGGAATTTCAGAGAATCCCCATAAGGATAAAAAAAGAAAAAACAGAAAACAAAATGTATATGCATTATTTTCAAACTATAGAAAAACAAGCAAAAAACTCTTGAAAGATGCTATAGAAGGAAAAAGAACCACCTTACCTATAGAACATTGAAAATAATTACAGCAGACATCTCACCAGTAGAACATTGAAAATAATTACAGCAGACATCTCACCAGTAGAACATTGAAAATAATTACAGCAGACATCTCACCAGAAAATATGCAAGAAAAAAATAATGAAGTGAAACATTAAAAGTTCTGAAAGGATTTCTAAACATCTTTTAACACCCTACAGTTATATATCCTGCAAAATTACCCCTCAAATTAAAGACATTCTCAACCAAGCAAAATCCTGAGGGAATTCATCATCAGCACATCTTCTCTTCAAGAAATGTTGAAATAAATTCTCAGGCTAAAGGACAAGTATATAAATGAGGAACTTGGGTCTAAATAAAGAAAGGAAGATCATCAGAGAAAGAATAAATAAAATAAAAATATTGTGTATTCTTAATTGATCTAAAAGGTAACTATCTAAAACAAAGGCAATAACAATATAGTGGATGATAACAGCACAGGAATAAATTAAATGTATGAAATTAATATCCCAAAAGATTAGAGGAAAGAAATGCAAATATTGTATTGTTAGTTACTGGCACTACATGGGAGGTGTTATAATGTTATTTGAAACTGGACTTAGATTAGTTAAAAATGTATATTTCAGTCTTTAGGGAAACCACTAATTTTTTAATGAATTATAGTTCATGGAAGAAGAAAGGAGATAAAATAATACTATGTAAATTTCTCAATTAAACCCAAGCAGGCAGGAAAAAAATGAGAAAATAAAGAATAAATGTAGCAAATAGAAAAGAATTGCATACATGATGGATATTAATCCATCTATATTAGTAATCATTTTAAATATGAATGGTCTAAAAAAGACCAAATAAAAGACAAAGATTGTCAGAGAGAATAGAAAATAACAGCCAAACATTATGTTGTGCATTAAGTATAAACACACAAGGTTAAAAGTAAAGGGATGGAGAAAGATATACCACGCTAACACTAATCAAAGGAGAGCTGCAATAACTATATTTGTCTGGAAAAAATAGACATCTGAAAAAAAAGATAATCAGGAATAAAGAAGCCTATTATATAATGTTAAAAGTTTTGATTCACCAAGAAGATATAACAGCCCTAAAAATGTATGTTCCTAATAAATAGACAAACCCACAATTGTAGTTGCAGACATCATGCCAGTAATTGATAGCTCAAGCAAATACAAATCAGTAAGGATATAGATACTACCAATCAAATTGATCTAACTGACATTTATAGAATACTCCAGCCACAATCTCAGAATGCATATTCTTCTCAAGTTTGTATGGAACAAGTACCAATATAAATGACATTCCGGGACATAAAACACAAGTTAACAAACTTAAAAGCATTGAAATTATGCAAATGTTCTCAAACTAAAATGAAATAAAAGTAGAAATCAATAAAAAAAAAATCCGGAAAATCTCCAAGTATCTGGAAATTAAGCAATACAAATACAGATAAGTGATGGATCAAAGAAGAACGCTGAAGAGGAATTTTTAAATGTTTTAACCTAAGCAAAAATGACAATAAAATTGACAAAATATGGGAAACACTTAAAACAGTATTTAAAGAAAAATATTATAGAATTAACTGCATGTATTAGAAAAGGCGAAGAGGTAAACGTCAATACTCTAAGCCTCCATCTTAGGATAATATGAAACAAGAGCAAACAAGGACCAGAGCTAGCCAAAGAAAGGCTATATTAAAAATTTGAGAAGAAATTGATGAAGTTGACAACAGAAGAATAACAGAGGAAATCAGCAAATAAAAATTTGATTCCGTGAAAAGATTAAAAAAAAAAAAAAGATAAATTTCTAGCCAGGCTAACCAAGAGCAAAAAGAGAAAGGAACATAAATTATCTATAGAGAAATTAATGTCATCACTAATGATTGCCAAGACATTAAAAGGAAGAAATACTATGAACACCTCTATGCCTATAAATCTGATAATTTTAATGAAACAAATTATTTCAAAAAGTTTGTGTCAAACTACCAAAATTCACACCAAGAGAAATAAATGGGTAATCTGAGTAGCCCTATAAATCAATTGAAAAAATTGAATTAATAATTAACAAGCTTTCTAAAAGAAAGAACTAGGCCTAAATAGTTTCACTGGTGAATTCTATCAACAGTTCAAGGAAGGAACAGTACCAAATCTGTTTGAAGCAGATATAATAATTCCTAACTCATTCTATTACATCAGCATCATCCAAATACCAAAAACAAAGACATTACAAGAGAGGAAAATTTAAGATCAATATCTCTCATGAGCATATATACAATCCTCTACAAAAATTTTGCTAATTGAACCCAACCATTAATAAAGTATTATATACCATGATGAAGTAGGATTTATTCCAAATATGCAAACTTGGTCCAACATTTGAAAATCAATGTAATCTACCATGTAAAAATGGTAACAAGAAAAATCATACAATACTACCAATTGCTGAAGAAAAATTGTTTGCCACAGTCTTAGCACCCATTCATGATTAAAAAAAATAAAACACTCTGAAAACTGGGAATACAGGGGAACTTCCTCAAATTGAAAATGAACAACTATAAAAAAAACTCCAACAGTTAACATTATACTTAATGGCCAGAGGAGAGTCACTTTCTCCCTAAGATCAGGATAAAGGTAAGGTTGTCCCCTCTCACTGCTGTCATTCCACACTGGACTTTCCATTTACTGAAAGTCCTAGTAAATGCAATAAGACAAGCAAAAGATAAAATTTATACAGAATAGGAAGTATATTCACTTTTTATTGTTGCTATGACAAATTATCACAAATTAGAGGCTTAACCAATATAAATCTATTATCTTAAAGCTCTACAGCTCAAAAGTCTGACACTGACTTCATTGACCTAAAACCATGGCATCCACAAGGTCATATTCCTTTCTAGAGGGTCTAGGGGAGAATTTTTTAACTTGCCTTTTCCAGGGTTTTGAAGCGGCCTGCATTCTGTGGTTGGCGCCCCACATGATATCTCTTCAAAGACAGCAATAGCAGCTCAACTCCTTCTGACACTGCTCTCTCTCTCTGATTCTTTGCAGTTGAAGATTCTCCAACTTTAAGGACTCATAGGATTAGAATAGGTCCACCTGGGTAACCCAAGGGCAATCTCCATACTGAGAGTCTTAACCTTAACATCTGTAAATCCCTTATTTTCCTAATTTAACTTAACAGATTCAGACGTTCTAAGAGTCAAGGCACAGACATCTTTGGGGGCCATTATTTTGCCTACTGCAGAAAGAAACATGAATCTGCTTTTATGTGCAGTTTACATGAGTGTCTATGTAAGAACTCACAAAGATTCTACAAACAAAAACCGAAATGAAAGAATAACAAATGAATAAAAATAAAAATAAAAATAAAATAAAAGACATGGTAGAACTAATAAACTAGTAAAGAAAGTTTGCTAGGATACGAGGTCAATATATAGAAGTCAATTATTTTCCTATATACCAACAACAAACTATTAAATGCATGAAATTAACCATTATGATATTCTCTTAATTTAAACAAAAGCACAGAAATCATATTAGCTGAAGAGTCTGAATTTATTTTTTCATGCTATTATAGCTTATATAAATCAATTTTTCTGGGGAAGACGAACTTGATACACTTTGATATGCTTTTAGCTCTGGCAACGCTGATCTAAACTTTAAACGGGTCAATGTATAACTCCATCACTAATATGTTTATAGTTTTATGTGCCTACATTCTATTTTGAAAATTTTTCAATTATGATATGAAATCATGTTCTATTTAATAATCAATTTCTATGGTTACTATTGGTTTTAGTCAGAGATACCAGGGGAATGAGGGTTTAGAAAAATAATTGAATTTGTGTTATTTAAGCATTGCACTCTTGGTGCATTTCAACTAGTGTGAGATCTTGCATGTTTGAAATCACTGTTTCCATTTCCATATCTAATCTGGTGTAGAATATTTTTAATTTGTATTTTTTAAGTCAAATCTACCCCTTAAAAGTTCACCACTTGGCCAGAATGATTAGGCTTGTAAAATATACATAATGATGTACATATAAATGCAGATAGTATACAATACCTATTCAACAATTTGATAGCAAATTATAGTTACATCATAAAAATTTTCCATGAAATGTCAGCTCTGACTAACTCCCATTCTTGCTGTTAAAAACAGAAAAACACAAACCACAAAACATTATCACAAGGTAATGATAGATTTGGACCCCAAGCCCATGGACCTGTGACGAATTAAAACCACATCACTTACCTCTGATTTCATAGTCAATAGAAAGATCTTTATCCCTAGACTAGTTAGGTCGGATCAGACAGGCTGACATATTTATTCCAAATTAGACAATTATTAGATGGCAAATAACTTAGGGGAGCCTAAATAGATTTTCTCTTAACTCCTTGATTTTTTCATATTCAGCTGCTCCTTATAGGTCATTGACCAAAGGATTTTTATTTTAGTGTAATTTAATAAAATTTCTGATAGATTAAACCTTGGGACAAGTTAGCTGACTTCTCCATGCCTCAGTTTGCTCACTTGCAAAATGGTAATGATATTATTAGCTACTTCATAAGTTTGATGCATTACATGAGTTAATATATGAAAAGACTGAATAGTTCTATGTTATATTATATATGTAATATTACTCCTTTCCCCTATTTCTATTATGTCTTTGCCTTTTACCCACTAAAAGCACATAAGCCATTCTGTAGAGGAGGGGAAGTGGAGGGATTCTGGTATATTAGGAGAGGGAGGCTAGGGGAGAGAGTGGTAAGAGACAGAGAGCTAGAACTGAAATGAAATACTTAGTAAATCTCTTTCTTTTCCAATAGCTCAGGTAAGGCCTTAAAGGATAGTACAGCCTTAACAAAATGCATGAGAGGTGAGAGTTTAGAGCAAGGATTCTTTCATCTCTTCCCTCTGCAACCTGGGCTGATAAAAGAATCCTAGTGTTACATTAAAGAACAGAAGAGATGCAGATATGAAGTTAGGAAAGCAATTGGTCCCAGATAAAGAACTCAAGTCCTTTTCTCAGACATAGAACAATGATTAGTGAGATGAAGCAGGTAAAATATTAGCAAACCTTGTTCAAATGGCATGGACTAAGCAGAATGGTTCCAACCCCCACCCCTCCTCACACACACACATGTGGCTGGAAGTAGCAGAGAATGGCTGCCAGTTATGAAGGGATCAGACAGGAGAATAGTAGGGTATCTTAAAAGTAGAAGACCTGAGTTTGGGGTTGACAGAAGAGCAGGTTTTTGAAAAACACCAAACACCTATTAGACACTCAATATATGTTTTGAATTAATATATACATTCGTCTCTTAATAAATATGAACCATAACATGAAATTACTAGTACAGAATATAGAAATATAGAAAATATAGAAAATATAGAAAATAAAGATGGCCTGTCAAACTACATCAAATTTGTATTTGGTCAGAGTGTCCCTTATTTACTTATTTTTAAGTTTTTAGTTTTTGAGTCTACATTTCTTTTTTCCTTTTCTTGATGAGAAGTATATTACTTCACTCATACCTAAGTCAAGGGGAGAGATTCTTGGTGCAAGGACTAGAAAAAGCAAGCAAGCAAGCAGACTCTATACAGATTAGCCCCATGTTCCCTGCTAGTCCAGTCTGACTCAGGCTAACCTATCCTACTTGGAATATCCCAGGGAAGGCTATATTCATCTTCACTGCATTTATACTTTTATCATATACTAGTCAAATCCTCAAATCTTTTCTTGGAGATTTTTGGGCACAAATGATAGAAATATAAATATTACCAAATTTAGATAATTTTTCCTATTAATTGTGAGCATTTGAAGTAAAAGAGAAGTAGAAATGAAATACAATTGGGAAGTATTATCTTTATAGGAATATAAATTATAAGGAAATATAATTGCAGACAGAAGAAATGAAACTTTACATTAAAATATATGGATACTTTTTAAAAATAAATTGTTTGTTAAAAATAGCATGGCTAGAAGAAAAGGAAATATTCTCATATAGATTGTAGTGGTGAATGTGTAACTCTGTAATTACACTGGGAGTCACTGATTGTACACTTAGGATGGATTCCATGGTATGTGAATAAAACATTTTTTTTTAAAAATAGCATGGCTAATGAAAACAAGGCTAAATTCTTTCCACATTATATAATATATTATATTCAGTTAACATAAAATGAAAATCTAAATGACCAATTAATGAAGCAATAACATATCCAAAGATAGATATCTATAAAATTAAATAGCTCCAAATTGTATAAGATATAAATCATTATAATTTGACCCCAGTATTACTAAAAAGCTGTTGATTTGTCATGCATCATGTTTGAAGCATATTCGAATGTTTGTACAGTAGTTGATAGTTCTTATCTTTGGAAAACATGTTCAACAGAAAATATAAGTTTCATGTCGTTTAATTGAGCAGCTTCTTAGTTAACATCAAATCTAATGTTTTCAAACCAACAAAACAACAAAAACAATCAATCATGTCTTGTGAAACCCACCTGCAGCAGCTGATACTAGGAAATCATAGCTGGGATGTTAACCATTTTCACTGAAGTTTCTGAGAGGCTAGAGAAAGCAACCACACCTTGTATTTGTATAACAGGGATTAATAATAGTTGGTTTTCAACTGAGAACACTATCACATTGCCAAGTGCACTGGTTTTCAAAAGAGAACCTAGCTCAAGGCAGTCTATTAGTCAACGCTAACAATTAGACTAATAAAATAAGCAGCTAAAACGCGCTTTTTTTCCTTCTGAATCACTGAAATGGCAAAGTGAAGGGGACTTTCAGTAAAGCTAAGAACTTTTGCAATAAAACTCTTAATTTGAAGTCCTTATCCATAATAAAGTGTAAGCTGAATGTATTTGTTCCTTAACACATAATGCCAAAATTAAACAAAAAAATTTTTTTTCCAATATTGAGCTCTGGAATATAATAGACATTTGTTCAAACAAATTCAAGGGATTTGCATTCAAATTCCAAAGAAATTTCACAAGAAAATTTTGAGATTCAGAATAAATCAAAACAATTCCTGGCCACTTAGTAAATGTTAAATTTTTAAGATGTCAGTAACACATAATTTATTATCAGATGTTAGAATCCCAACCTGCTCATTATTTTATGATATTTTTATTAAAAATTTCTTCCAGCTACAGTTATAAAATTAGAAATAGGAAATTTTTACAAGATATAAAGTTGAATCCCTACGTTTTCAATTTTTCAACTTTTAGAAAAGTAATAAATGCATATGGAAGAAACAAAATTGTACAGAAGGGCTTATAATACAGCTATATCACCCCAACATAAAGCTCATTTCCTTAAAACATCAACTTTCAACTGTTTTTTTATAGTTAGCTCTTAACTTTAATAATAGACAAATATTTATTTATCAGTTTGCCAGTTTAAAAACTTTTTCCAGAAGAGAATTTAGCTCACAAAAATTCCTCTCCCTTCCCAAATTTGAATTTTAATTTAATTTTAAAATATTCTTGCTCCAATATTTTTCCTAATAGCTCTTGTTTGATCTCTATGTTTGATTATGAAGATAATAGCTCCCCTTTCCTTCGACATATATCACTTATCCTATTCCACCTGATATTTTTGAGCTACACCTTTACTTCAAAGTTGCCATAATTAATGAATAATGGTTATACCCTCTTCCATAATCATATTAAATTATTATATATTTCGTCTATAGATCCATTCTGAAAGTTGAAAGAAAATATATAGTATTCTTAGGGGAGATATTTATCTTTACTTCTTCTATTTTCATGTGGAGAGAAACTCCTTAAATTATTAACCTTTCCCCACACTCTCCTTAATTCCATGCCAAAGGAGGAATTACTTATTTCTTATTTCATTGATGAGTTTTAGAAGCGAAAACTAAATATGATCAGCTCAATCCCTCCTTTTCACCTTCTGCCTTTGGGCGCCTGCTATCTTCCAGAAGTCCACATCCTGCTTACTCTCGGGTTAGGAGGGCAAAAGCTTTGGTGGAGGCAGATGGGTGCCCAGCATTATCTGCAATTATTTCATCTCTACATTAGGGTAGCAGACCTAAGTCATATTCTCACATACTAGTTTTATCAATAAGAGATGATATCTTTATTCCACCTGCTTGACTCTTAATACTATTTCTTAACTGATTCCAAAATCATGTGAGTAATAACACCCAGTATAATATGTTGTTGCACAACAAATACTATATAAGGATCAATGGGAAAGAATAGAATATAGGTCATCCTTGTGACTTGTAAGATTTCTGGCACTGAACAAAATTCGACTACACTTTGCAGTAGCTTTGATAGATATTTTGTGGATTTGAGCAAGTAAACCACACACTAATATTGTGTTGTCTGCAGCTAGTAGGAATCATATGGAGGTTTGCACAATATATTTCTCAGGGATGTAGCATGTGACTTTTAACTGCTTTTTCAGATGTGTGATTGGTTTATAACTGGTGCCGTCTGAAAAGGCAGCTGTAGACTAGGTTTGGCTAGCAAGCTGTATAGAATTTTGGCCTTTGTGAGTCTCTGCAATGAAAAGAGGTTTGGACAGCTGGTAGGTAGATGTTTTAAACATAGAAGATTTCATTAGCAAATTCAACTGGCAAGAGTGAGCGCAAACAGCAAGCAGAAAATTATTTGACTTAGGAAGAAATATTTTGTTATTAGAAATTCTAAGACATAAGGAGGTGAAAAATTTGTATTGCTTTTTTTTCCTCTATTAGATCTTCCTGGGAAGATAAAATGTAAGCTCTGCACAACATTTATGAAGTTCAACTCTAAGTAACAGTCCATGCCATATATTAATAGGCATTATTCAATCAGCTGTCCAACTTCTGTTCCTTTTTTGTACTGTTTGGAATTTCCCTTAGGGCACTTAAGGCCATGAGAAGAAAGAAGGTGGTGGGAGGATTTAACTTTAAATTCACGGGGCTGATTCACAGTCTCCATAGCTTTACACTACACACAAATCCACACGCATACATGCGAAGTCTTAAGATAGCTCAGTAAATGTAATAATAGGGTTTAGATTCCAGAGAATAAAAATTGTCAAATCTTGTTATGCATAAAGAGACACTTGGGGCATTGAACATTCACAAGGTGTTGAGAATATGAATGGTTGCCAGGAGACTAGGGAGGGAGGAGTGGTTAACTACAAAGGGAACTCAGGAGAACTGCCAGGGTAAAGAAAATGCTCTATCTGCTACTGTGGTAGTGGACATATTATCCAAACCATTTTTCAAAACTCATAGAATTGTAATTCTGTGAGTAATATAAATCACAGGAATGAACTTTAATGCCTGCAAATTTAAAGAAACAATAAACAACCAAGATGTCTGATGCAAGAATGGAATGCAAATTATCATAACTAATTTAACATATTAATTATACAATTGACATACTAATTAAATTAACAAATTAATTAAATATATTACAAATGAAAGACATACATGGATGACAGGAGCGAGGATAAACGAAGGAGCTGATCTAAGTACTCTGGAGACCAATATTTTTACTGGAAACTGTAAAACTAAACACAAAAGAAAGTGCAGAGACTTCTAGGAAGATGGCGCAATATGATAGGCTGAGTTCACTCCTGCTCCCAGGAACAGAGAAGTGACAGAAAAATGACCAGGACAGTGGATCCAGGATATGAATGACTAAGAGCATCTTCTAAACTGTACAGAGAGGTTCTGGATGAAAAAGCTGAGGAATGGGGATGCAGAAAACTGGGTGAGTGGGCTCTATTAGGACTCAACTGGAGATAAGAGACTGTGCCCAAAAAAGTGCCTGTCACCACAGCTAGGGTGGAATATCAGCCCCCTCAGCTCCATGGTACAGAGCTCTCTTGGGGAACCCAAAAGCCAGGAAACCAGCTTTTCCTGCTAATAGAGACCATCCAACTAATGCACTGAGCCTACTGGACACCTTCCCAAATGAAGGTCCAGAGCCTTCAGAGGTTGCATGGACAGGGAGACAGGCAAGAGGAAGCAAGCCAAACTACTTCCCTTGATCAGGCCACACCCAGGCATCCATACATGCTAGCCCTCCCCCCGCACCCTGTTCCCTGACATCTGTGTCCTATGTGCCCTGCACCCATACACATAACTTGCAACCCAGCCCTCACAGCACATGTATTCATGTACTCATGCCCCACCCTCCTGCAACCCAAGCTTTCGTGCCCTACACACACATGACCTGTCCCATACACCTGCGACCTGCCCACTCCATAACCCATGAGCCTGTGCTCTACCTCTCCAACCCCTGCACCCAGATCTCATACATTCCATGCTTCTGCACACCTACGCCCAGCCCACACAACTGCCACCTTCTGCCCTCCTTGTGCCCATGACCAATCCCTCCAATCCTCACACTTGGCCCCTGCACCCCACCCTCAAACCCTGCAACGAGGCATGTGCACACCCATGCCCAACCTCCTGACACCCTGTGCCCCTCACATGCATACATGTGCATCCCACACCCTCACACCTGCGCATCTGCTACTCATGCCCTGCCACCCTGCACCCCACTCACCACACCACCCTAGTGACCCGCCTCCCACCACACCCTGCCTTGTGTCCCCTGCACCACACCCTGGCCCCATGCCCTGCCCATGCTTCACCCTGTCCCTGCACCCCTCATGCCATCCGCATCCCCTACCTGAGGTCTGGGCCTTGGTTTGGCAAGGAATTACTAATGAAAAGTGCAAAAGGAGACCTTCAATGCAAATCCAAGCAAATTCAAACCCTTAGACAACTGAGGGAAATCAACATCCAAAGAAACCCTATCAAGATAATTAAATGCCTTTAAGTCTATAGAAAATCATAATGCATAAGAAGGTGCAGGCAAATATAGCTCAAGCCAAATGACCAAATTAAAGCAGGAGATGAGACACAGACTTTGGAACAGCTAATCAAAGATTTCCATACAACTTTCTTAAATAAATTCAATGCATTGGCTAATGATATAAAGGATAACAAGAAGACAGTAGAAAAGCATAATGAAGAATTTGAAAGAACAAGTGGAAAAACAGCAGATATCACAGAGGTGAAGGATGGTGAAGACCAAATTAAAAATATCCTAGAGACACACAGCAACTGACTTAAAGAGGCAGAAAAAGATTAAGTGAACCAGAGGATAGGATAATTGAATTCAAATGCACAAAAGAACAAATGGCAAAAGAGATGGAAACATTTGAATTGGATCACAAGGAAATAATGAATAACACAAAGCACACAAGTATAAGAATGATTGGTATCCCAGAAGAAGAGAAAAGGGTTAGGAAGATTAGTTGAGATAATGGAGGGAAAGTTTCCAACCCTCATAAAAGGCATAAATATGCAAATCAAAGAAGCCCAACAAATCCAAATAGAACAAATTCAAATGGGCCTACTCCAAGACACATACTAATCAGTCTGTCAAATGTTGAAGAGAAACAGAAAATCGTGAAAGCAGCAAGAGAAAGCAACTCATGGCATACAAGGGAAACCACATAAGACCGAGTTCAGACTACACAGCAGGCACCATGGAGGTGAGAAGGCAGGGGTATGATATGTTTATGATCCTTAAAGAGAAAGACTTCCAGCCAAGAATTCTGAACCCAGCCAAATTATCCTTCAAAAGTGAGGGAGAGATTAAAATTTTCACAGACAGACAAAGGCTGAGAGGATTTGTCAACAAGAGACTGGCCCTATAAGAAATACTAAGGGGAGTTCTGTTGGCTGGAAAAAAGAAGAAAAGGAGAGGGAGGCCTGGAGGGGGGCACAGAATTGAAGAGTACCAGTAAGGGTAACTTGAAGGATAAAGAGAGAAAGAGGGAAAAGAATATATAGATTTGACAAATAAAAACTAAAGGATAAGAAAGTAGATTTAAGAAATGCCTTTGTAGTAATAGCTAACTTTGAATGTTAAGGGACTAAACTCACCAGTTAAAAGATACAGTTCAGAAATATGATCCATCTATATGCTGCTTATAAGAGAATCATCTTAGACCCAATAGATTGAAAGTAAAAGGATGAAAAAGATGTTCCATGCAAGTTGCAACCAAAATAAAGCAGGAGTAGATATAATAATATCAGACAAAATAGATTTTTAAATCTAATGACATCATAAGCAACAAAAAAGAGCACTATATATTAATAAAAGGGACAATTCACCAAAAGGAAATAACAATCATAAATGTTTATGCTCCCAACTAAGGAATTCCAAAGTATGTGAGGCAAACATTGGCAAAACTGAAGAAAGCAATAGACATTTCAACAATTATAGTGGGAGACTTCAATACACCACTCTCCTCTACAGATATAATAATCTGACAGAAGATCAACAAGAAAATAGAGGAGTTAAAAAAAATTAATAAATTAATTAGACCTAACAGACATATATAGATCATTACACCCCCAAAACTCCAGGATATACATTCTTCTCTAATGGTCATGGAATGTTCTCGAGGATAGATCATATGCTGGGCACAAAACATGTCTTTATAAGTGTAAAAAGACTGAAATTATTCAAAGCACTTTTTTCTGATCACAATGGAATAAAGGTGGAAATCAGTAACCCCCAAATCAATAACCTCAGAACTTACACAAATATCTGGAGATTAAATGATGCACTGTTAAACAATCAGCAGGTCAAAGAAGAAATTACTATAGAAATTGGTAAATACCTGGAGACAAATGAAAATGAGAATACAACAGATCAGAACTGATTGGAAGTGGCAAAGACAGTGCTAAGAGGGAAATTTATTGCTCTAAATGCCTATATTAAAAAAGAAGAAAGAACAAAAGTCAAGGACTTAACTGCTCACCTGGAGGAACTAGAGAAAGAGTAGCAAACTAACCCCAAAGCAAATAGAAAAAGAGAAATAAAGACTAAAACATAATTATATGAATTGGAGAAAAACAACAACAACAACAAAAAAACAATAGTAAGAGTCAATAAAACCAAAAGTTGGTTCTTTGAGAAAAATCAATAAAATTGATGGACCCCTAGCTAGGGTAACGAAGAAAAAAGGTAGAAGATGCAAATAAAATCAGAAATGAGAGATAGGTCATTACTATGGATGCTGAAGAAAAAAAATAATAATAAGAGGATACTATGAGCAACTATATGCCAACAAACTAGATAAATAGATGATGAAATGGACAAATTCTTATAACACATGAACAAGCTACGCTGACTTGAAAAGAAATAGATGATTTCAACAAAGCAATCATAAGTAAAGCCATTCAATTAGTCATCAAAAATCTTCCTACAAAGAGAAGTCCAGGGTCAGAAGGCTTCACAGGGAAACTTCAGCAACTATTCAAAAAAAAAAAAAAAAAACTAACCACCCAATCCTGCTGAAACTCTTCCAAAAAATTGAGGGAAAAGGGACACTAGCTAACTCATTTTATGAAGTTAATCTCACTCTTATACTTAAACAGGGTAAAGATGCTATAAGAAAAGAAAACACAGGCCAATCTCCCTAATGAAAATAGATGCAAAACTACTCAACAAAATTCTAGAAAATCAAATCCAATGACACATTGAAAGAATTATACACCACTACCAGGAATGCAAGGGTGGTTCAATGCAAGAAATATCAATCACTATAATACAGAACATTAACAAATCAAAAGGGAAAAATAACATGATCTCAATTGATGCTGAAAAAGCATTTGTTCTAGTTTGCTAGCTGCCGGAATGCAACACACCAGAGACGGATTGGCTTCTAATAAAAGGGGATTTATTTTGTTGGTTCTTCAGAGGAAAGGCAGCTAACTTTCCACTGAGGCTCTTTCTTATGTGGAAGGCACAGGATGGTCTCTGCTGGTCTTCTCTCCAGGCCCCTGGGTTCCAACAACTTTCCCCGGGGTGATTTCTTTCTCCATCTCCAAGGGCCCGGGCTGAGCTGCAAGTGCTGAGATGAGGAATGCCAAGCTGCTAGACTGTGCTACATTGCGTTCTCTCATTTAAGCACAAACCAATTAAGTTAAACGTCACTCATTGCAGCAGACACGCCTCCTAGCCGACTGCGGATGTAATTAGCAACAGATGAGATTCACCTACCATTGGCTCATGTCCACAGCAACAGAACTAGGTGCTTTCACCTGGCCAAGTTGACAACTGAATCTAACTACCACAGCATTCAACAAAACTCAACATCTTTTTCTGATAAAACACTTCAAAAGGTATGAATCGATGAAACTTCCTCAATATGATAAAAACACAGCTGGCATCAAACTCAATGGTGAGAGACTGAAAGCCTTCCCCCTAAGATAAGGAATGAGACAAGGATGCCCCACTGTCACTACAATTATTCAACATAGTACTGGAAATTCTAGCAAAAGGAATCATTCAGGAAAAAGAAATAAAAGGTATCTAAATTGGAAAGGAAGAATTAAAACTTTCATTATTTGTAGATAACATGATACTATACTTGAAAAATCCTGAGAAATCTACAACAAACCTTCTTGAGCTAATAAACTCAGCAAAATTATGGGATACAAGATTAATGAGTGAAAATCAATAACGTTTCTATACACAAGTAATGACATAACTGAGGATACATTTAAGGAAAAAAATCCCATTCAAAATAGCAACTAAAAAAAATCAATTATCTAAGAATACACTTAACCAGGGATGTAAAAAACCTGTTCACAGGAAAATATATAATATTGCTAAAAGAAAAAAAAAAAGATTTAAACAGGTAGAAAGACATTCCCTGCTCATACATAGGAAGGTAAAATGTCATTAAGATGTCAGTTTGACACAGATTGATCTACAATTTCAATACAATACCAATCAAAATTCCAACAACATACTTTGAAGACTTGGGAAAGCAAGTTACTGAATTTATTTGGAAGGGAAAGAGACCTTGAATAACTAAAAATATCCTAAAATAAAAGAACAAAGTGGAAGGATTAACACTTCCTGATTTTAAAGATTATGAAACCATAGTGGTCAAAACAGCTTGTTACTCGCTCAAAGATAGAAGTATTGACCAATAGAATTAAATTAAGAATGTGAAAACAGACCACCAAATCTATTATCAACTGATCTTTGACAAAGTTTCCAAATCCACTGAACTGGGGTAGAATAGTCTTTTCAATAAATGGGCATGGGAGAACTGGATATCAATAGCCAAAAGAACGAACACCTTAAACAAAAATTAACTCAAAGTTGATCAAAGATCGAAATAAACAAGCTAGTACCATAAAACTCCTAGAAAAAATATAGTGAAAAATCTTCAAGTCCTAGCAATAGGAGGTAGCTTCCTAAACTTTACACCCAAAGCACAGGCAACAAAAGAAAAAACAGATAAATGGGAACACCTGAAAATCAAATATTTCTGTGCCTCAAAAGACTTTGTAAAAAATGTGAAGAGACAGTCAACTCAATGGGAAAAATATTTGAAAATCACCTATGAGATAAAGGTTTGGTATCCTGTATACATAAAAAAATCATACAACTCAACAACAAGACAACAAATGACCCAATTGTAAAATGAGCTAAAGATATGAATAGACATCTTTCTAAGACCAAAAACAGATGGCTAAAAAGCACATGAAGAAATGCTCATTTTCACTAGCTATGAGGGAAATACAGATCAAGACTACAATGAGATACCATCTCCTACCTATAAGAATGGCTGTTATTAAACAAACAGGAAACTACAAATGTTGGAGAGGATGTGGAGAACTTGGAACACTTAAGCATCACCGGTGGAAATGTATAATGGCACAGCCACTATGAAAGACGGTCTGGCAGTTCTTCAGCAAACTAAATATTGAGTTGCCCTATGACCCAGCAATAGCACTACTCAGTATATACCCAGAAGACCTGAAAGCAGTTACAAAAAGAGAGGTTTTCACACCAATTTCACAGCAGTATTACTCACAATTACTAAAAGACAGAAACAACTCAAGTGCCAATCAACAGATGAGTGAACAAACAAAATGTAGTAGATACATACAATGGAATACTATGCAGCAATAAAATGAAATGAGGTCCTGAAGCACATGACAACATGAATGAACCTTGAGGACATAATGCTAAAAGAAATGTCATTCACAAAAGGATAGACACTGTATGATTTTGCCTTGATGACCTTGGTAAAGGTAAACTCAGAGGCTTATAATACAAAATACAGAGGACCTAGTGATACATAAAAGCTAGAGATGGGTGAACGGTTAGCTGATGAAGTTGAGCTTAATTGTAAAGGAATGAACAGATGAGAAGGCAATTCATTAGTGGGTCTATAAGTAATATTGCCATATTTAAGATGAACATATTGAAAGGGGTTGTGATTAACATTACAGATATAAATAAGTTATTGTAAGAACTACATCAAAGATATGAATAGTGTACAAAGAGAAAATAATAGAGGGGTATAGGTGGAATACTACCATTGCAGGCTATGGTTTATATTTAACAGGAAGACATCAACAGTACCACAGGTATACCAGGAGTAAATAACTGGTGGAGGGGGGAGAGACAAGGGTTAAGGGGAGGTTTGGGTTTTCTATTTGGTGAGAGTGTGTTATTGGTTATTTTTCTCTTGGGAACAATGAAAATTGTCTAAAATTGAGAGTGTTGATAATTGTACAACTAAGTGAGGATAATGTGAGATATGAACTGTTGACCTTGAACATTATACATCATGCCCAGTGGATGCAGGTGGCTGAAGGATACACTGATGAGAATCAGAATGGTGAGATCTGAGGTATGTACTTATGATCAAGTATTGTGCAGAAGCAGAAAGGGATGAGTCGTAGGGCATGTAAAAGATGAATGAACCTGGGGGATATTATGTGATGCAAAATAATACAGAAACATAGGAACAAATATTGTGTGGTCCCTTTTATAAAATACTTATTAAAAAATTGGGGCCTAGTTTGTAAGCTTTTATAGCAGTTACATTTAGTCTACAGTGGTAATTGTTATTTCTAGATTTTGAGATGCTGTGCTATATATGTATAACCTGATCTCACCCTGTAACTCTGGGGACCTGTGTGACAGCTAAGACTCAGAGCTGGAGTTCTGCAGCTCTGAAAGTCAGCATTGCCCAGACAAGAACTATTAAAGAAACCCAAATGGTTTCAGCCTTCAATTAGAGATAAGAATGAAGCCAACGGGTTGAGAGTAAGGTAACTCAGAATGCAGGGGGAATGATTTTAGAACTTCACCTGCTGTCTGAGACCAAAGAAAGAGGGGTTTATTTGGTCCAAAACCTAACTTTTCTGTAACACATTATCTAACGCAACTTATCTGGATAGATCATTTAAATAACCCAAGTACATGGAGCCCAGAAAGGGAAAAAGTGTTTATAATTCTGTATAGCTCAATGTAATGCCTGGATACATCCCAGAGTATGTTGAGCAGATAATTTAAAAGTATTGGCAAATTCTCTTGAGGGTCAGGAGAAAACAAATATGAAGCTATTAAGATTTACCACCAGGGAAACCCTTGGTGCGGTCTCAAACATTAGAGACTCCCAGGTCCATAGGTCAAGCCCGTGATCTTGAGGCCTGCTCTGTGAAACTTATTTGTGTAGCAGAGAAGCTAAAACTACCTATAGTTATGCCTAAGAGTTACTTTCAGAGGACCTCTTTCATTGTTCAGATGTGACATCTCTCTCTCTAACCCCAACTCTACAAGTAAATCATTACCCTCCTCACTAGGGGGGACATGACATCCAGGGATGAGAATCTCCCTGACAACATGGAATGTGAATCCCAAGGATGAGCCTGGCCTTGGCACAGTGGGATCGACAATGCTTTCCTGACTAGAAGGGAGGAAAGAAATATAACAATATAAGGCATCAATAGCCAAAAGAGTTCAAAGAGAGTTAAGTGACTCTTGTGTAATAACGGTGAGTTATTCGGAGTGACTCTTGTGTAAGCTCCATCTAGATATTGCTATTTACCATAGTTTGCCAAACCCCAACCAAAACCATGCCTGTCAATCCTAAAGAACATCCAGGATTTTATCTGAGATTCTACAAGGGTTTCATACATTAAGATTACTTTCCAGAAACCTAAAATCTCCAGATGTGTTCCTAGGCCTGATATCCAGAGGGGTCAACTTCTCCAAAAGCATCAACTAGTTCCATTCCCCTATCCCATATTATTTAAACCCCTTTCCAACATGAAAAAGTGAGAATGGGTATAGCCCAAATATCCTTAAAGATTGAAGAAGGATTAAAGGAGAAGAAGGAGTTGTAACAGAAG
Organism: Tamandua tetradactyla; assembly: GCF_023851605.1. NCBI lineage: Eukaryota > Metazoa > Chordata > Mammalia > Pilosa > Myrmecophagidae > Tamandua > Tamandua tetradactyla. The sequence goes on from NC_135332.1 coordinate 159,349,697, forward strand.
ATAGGATTTAACAAAGGAGTGTGACTGTTGAATCATTATATTGATATTTTTTTTCATTCTCCAGTGTCATGGAGCAGTTAGAAGGAAGAAGCTAAGATTGTGGAATTGTAACCTACACCAAACTCTGAACTCTGTTCTATGACTACTTGTTACAATGTACTTTGAAATGTATTGCTTTTTTTTTTGTATATATGTTATGTTTCACAGTAAAAATACCTGAAAAAAGAACTGTGCACCAACAGTGTACTCTGCTTAGCAAATTTGTTTCCCACAGGGGCACAGATGAACAATTCTGGCACTGTTTTATATGTGTCCTTGGGTTAAACAAATAAGTAAATGAATGTCGGATGGCAGGAACTAGGTTTCTCATTGTCAGAAAGGAAAATTACAGACAAGCAAGAAAAAAAGGTTTCAATGAACCTGTGGTTTATCTTAACTTATAGACAGATGGAGAGATCAGAAACACTGTTAGGTAACTGTGTACACTGGTTAGTATGAGCACATGTATCACCTAGCTCTCTTTGCTGAGAGGATTAGGAATAATAACACTCCAGCAGCAATAACGGTGCTCATTATTCAGACCTTGGTTTCTACGTACAATTCTCCAATAAAATCAGCAAGAATATAGAAGTCCTGAACTAAATACTGCCATTAGCCAACTAGACAAATGATATTTATAAACACCCCAACCAATAAAATACGATTATACATTTTTCTCAAGGGTACATGGAACATACACCAAGGCAGATCATACCCTGGGTCATAACACAAATATTAATAAACAATATAATGAAAAAAAAGTCAAATTATGTTCTAAAACCAGGGAGGAATTAAATGAGAAATCAATAATAGAGAGATAATTGGAAATCTCAAAACAGTTAGAAATTAAACGCACTTTAATAATCCATGAGTCAATGCAGAAATCTCATGGGAATTAGAAAATATTTTGAGCTGAAAATACAAAATATAAAAATTTGTCAGATGCAGCTGAAACAGTGCTTAGAGGGAAATTTATAGCATTAAATATTCATATTACATAAAATGCTCAAATCAATAATCTAAGTCTTTACCTTAAGAAACTTGAAAAAGAACTATAAATAAGCCTAAGTAAACATAAAGATAGACTAATAAATACAAGGACAGAAATTAATGAAATTGAAAGCAGAAAAATAGAAAAGAAAATGAATAAAAACACAAGTTGGTTCTTTAAAATTATCAATGAATTTCTATCCATTTTAACAAATTAAAAATAGAAAAGAAACAAATCACCAATACAATGAAAGAAGGAAGTGCTATCATCAGAGACAACATGGACATTATAAAGATAGTGATACAATATTACATAGAACTCTAAATTCAACAACTTACATGAACAATTCCTTAAAAGCAACAAACTACTACTGTTCATTTAAGAGGTAATACAAAGCATAAACTGTCATATTTGTAGATTTAATGAATAACTTTTAATTCATAGTTCAAAATCTTACCAAAAAATTTCCTGGAGCAGATGGTTTTACTGATTAATTGCAGCAAGCATTTAAAGAAATGACATATTTTTTAAACAACCTCTTTCAGAACATAGAAGAGGAGAATGCAGTTCCCATCTCATTCTGTGGAGCTAGCATTATCCTGTTAACAAAATCAATCATAGATTGTACAAAAAAAAAACTAAAGATAAAAATCTTTCATGAACATAGAAACGGAAATCCTCAATAAATACTAAAAAATGTTTTAATATGCATTCCATTTACCATGTAATTTTACCATGTACTGTACACTAAGTTTACTATGCAATAATTAGGGATTATGAGCATGGGTTTTGAGTCTAGTCTACATGGCTCCTCCACCAATTATCTCCAATTTTGTGCAAGTTACTTACCCTCTCCTTGATTCAGTTTCTTTATCTGTTAAATGGGGATTACAACAGTTTCTAATTACTAGGGTAGTTGGGAATTAAATGGGTAAAAACATATAAATCTCTTAGAAGAGTGTTGGGATCATACTAAGCATTCGGTAAGTTATTATTATTCCCTCCTTATTTTGGTTCAAAACTTAATGAAATTTGTTCATCATATCATATAATCACAGCATTGACAATGATACTACAAAAAGTGCCATTACATACATCTTATGCATATTAATCTACATTTTCTTCAGTCAAATTTACAGTGAATTAGACCACATTTCAAAATATCGAATTTCAAGATAAAAGGATCTACAATATTTGGGCTGAACATTACAAATGGAGTTTATCACTTTGCTCGTAAATGAACTACAGCTTGCCTATACCGCCAACATATTTCTTTCTAATGGAGTAGTGGAATAATAATGATCAATTGAACATCTTACAAAGCAATAACCTTTTAAAATTGAAAAAGACATGTCAGGTTTCCAAGACTTAAAGGAAAGTTTAAAAACTGTGATGCTGTTACAGGAATATTTATTTAAAAATTATTTCAAACAGTAGGATAAAGGCCCCATTTGTAACAGAATAGCACCAATAATTACAAAGCATGTTAGGCTACGCAATTTTAGAAAATAACTAATTTTACCAGCAGTCCCTTGGTAGAAAGAAGTACAAATGAAATGATTTGTTCTATTTCTCTGAGCAATGTCACTGTTTCGAGAGGAATTGATAAAATTGTGAAAGATATTAAAAACTTAGCTGTGTATAAGTCAAGCAAATTTTAAATTCAAATGGGAGAAACATCCCCATTTGTGTAATAATAGTGCATTTCTGTTTACATGAAATTGCTAAAAAATGGATACAAAAGGTTTGTCTGTATTGGAAAATCTTGAAAATTATTTCACTGAATCAAATCAATTTTCTATTGTCATTGCTTATGCAACCACAGAACATAGTTGTTTAGTAACATGGGATTATCAACAACTTTTCACAAGGCATACCAGGCATTTTATCAACTAACAGCATTCTTTATCGAAAATATCTAGTCACAAAACACCTAAGTCAGTCTTATTTATAAGAATCTTAGAAATAGGTTCCCTAAATCAGTTATTTTATTAGCATTATTGGTCAACTTGAATAATCTTTTTTTTTATTTTCCAGTTAGGGAATTATTATTTTATTTTTGCTTAGAAATTATGCATCTTGTAATTTATAGTAAGTATGAATTTCATTTCAGGATCTAGGAGATATTGCACATGTGCTGACAGGCTTGAGAACCACTGCACTGCAACTATGCAACATAACAAACTTATATATAATTTTAAGTATTTTCCAGTTTTTACCATTTTAAATATAATTATCAGATTTCACTTTTTTTATTACTAATGTAGTTGATTTTTTTATATTTATTAGAAAATTCTATTTTTTCTCCGAATCATTTTCCATGGTCATTGCTCATATTTTGATCAGTGAACTCAAGTCTTATGTAAATCTATTTTATGAATACTTTATATATTATACCTTTGGACTTCATTATAATTATGGAAAATATTTTCTTTAAAAATTTGGGACATTTTAATGCCATTTGTGATTTTGTTGTATAGTTAACAAATGAATTGTACATTTTCTTTATTTTTTTCACTGTACTAACCCCTAGAAAGACCTCCTTTTTGTTTATGTATATTTCGTTATTTCATTCTATGTTTTCATTTTCTTAATTCAATTTGATTTGTCTTCTAGAACTTATCTTAGTGAAAAAATGCATGTTAAGATTCTAAATTGATTAATTTTATCACATAGTTTATAAATATTTACTCCTTTACTTTGGAGATTATATTCTAATTCTTTATATATAGAACCTGTTTATATATTTTTGGTGGTCCTGTTAATACAATATGTGGAATATTGTGTTTTATAATAACTATTTAGTGTCTGGAAACCCATGTGTCCTTAATTGTTATTCTTTGCTCAAAATCACTGCCCTTACATTCTTAATCATTCCATTTCAATGTACTTTTAGAAAATTGTACAAAATTTATAAAAACATAAGTGATTTTGTAAGACTGTATTAAAGTTCTATATTAATTCAAGAAGTAGACATACATATATTTTATGTTATATATACATGCAAAGTTTCATTCGTACTGATGTGAATTGGGTCACTTTCTTATACAGGAAACTTGTGGTAGTCAATTCCTTATTCAAACATTCATGTATGTGGTGTATTTATATATGTATACAAACACACGTATAAATGATGCATACAGTTGTCAGCCACTTGTCAAGTACAAATTGTAATTATTTTTTTATATGATAGACATAAGTAGATAAATATATTAAAATACATTAATTCATTCCATTCATGTGATGTTTATATAAGATTACTACAGTATGACAATATTTAGAAAAGTAATTTGGCTCCTGAAAATCAGTAAGACCTAATGCTCATACTTTTGTTAATACATTTTACAAAGTTGCATTAAAATGTAAGTAGCATTACTCCTAAACAGACAAAAATAAATGAAAGCTCAACAGAAGAAAGAATATTACAATATACTTAAATGACCTACCTAAGAATTCACGAGCTAGAATTGAGACCTAAATCTGTGGCTCTTAGATACAAGTTCTTCTCCCCAAACAAACACTTTCTTGTGATTCTAGATGCAAAATCTCAGCTACTGGTAGAATTTTTGTCTGATCGAGACCAGGTACCAATCTGTTCCGTGTCATCCACATCTGAGCTTGAACAAGTTCAATGGTAACGGGATAAATGATGAAAAGATGGCTCAGAGCCACACACCATAGACATGGTTTCAGCTTATCTATGATATATCACTCCTCAGACTTTCAAGTCTCCTTCCAAACAAAAATCTGCTGGCTTAATAAAAGAGGTCGAGTGTTAGGACCTTTTATCACCACTACGTGACAGTCCCATGGGGAAAGAGGAAATTCCTCATCCCAGTGCCACAAGGATTTTCTAGAATAAGCAGCAGCTAAAACCATGAACTGTTTCAAACCCTCTGTCACTTTACTTCACAGACACACACTAAAAGCCCAGAGGCAGCATTTTAAAGCAGGAAAATACTCCAGCAATGGTTAGTGAAACTATGATTTCCCCCAAGGGAAACAACCTTCTGAACTAGAAAATAGGCAAAGCTGGTCCATTAACTCTCCTCGGAGAGGGGTGTGCTTTTGTGACTCCATGTAAATAGCAGTGCAGAACTGGAAAAAAAGTAAAAACTCAGACTTCAAATACTAAACCTTATTCACTCAGTAATCGATTTAATGAATGCTTGGTAAGTAAAGGGACTGGACACAAACTGACAGAGCCCAAAGAGACCCCACACTGCATGAAACAAGGAAGACATTTCCCAGATGCAAAGACAAGTGAATAATTTATCTTTTCCTAGGGTCCCACTGCATTCTTTAAAGGCTCAGATATAGACAAACCAAAATCCCTTGTCCTGGGGGGATATTTGCTGGGATATGTCAACTGTATTTTTCAGTTTCATTGAAAATCTTGTCCATCATTTCCTTGTGTCCATAGAAAATATATTAATTTTAAAAAGAAATTGACTACAGCAGCTTTCATATACAAGGAAGTGGTTCAGTTTGATGAAAGTAAATATAAATGACACCTTGCTTAGGAAAAGGATCCTTTGGGTGTGAAAGTGAAAACTTCCTTGCTGTCCTCCTTCCCAACATGACATTTTTTTTCTGAAAGAAGAGAAAACAGAGATGAGTTTTCTGCATACCAAATGAAGTAGAACTTGGAGTTTCTCACACACTCAAGGATAAAGAGAATAATGTATACACAATATGTAAAGAAGTAATGTGCAAAGAGTGTGGAAGGAGAGAGAACTTTTTAGCAATAGGCCTGGGGCTAAGATTTCGAGGAGAAAGTAAACTAGTGAGAAATTTTCAGAAGCCTGAACAAAAATATCTAACATTGTTTATTATAAACATTTTATGTGCATCGCCTGGGGTGGGCTACCTCCCAAGAAATTCTGCAATAAAGGTTGTTACTCTCAGTTGCCTTATGTAGTGATTCTTTGTGAGAAAGAAAAAAGTGGAATTGTATCAAGCATAGGATGAATTTATAGAAAGAAGTCAGCCGTTTGTAAGGGAGAAGAATAAGCCCCATATCGTGACTTTGGAGGACAAAAAACAGCTCCCAATTGTTCACAAAATTCTTGGTAAGGAATATAGTCACACATACTTAAAAGAAGAGTGGCTCCAAAAAGTCTAGCAGCAAATACTGAGGTTGTGCTCATCCAGAAAATTGATCTCTGATCGGTGAGTGCACCATCCAGGCTTCATCATGTTTTGCTAGGGAGGATCTCCTGACTCTGATGTGCTCTTCAAAATACTTGTCACGAACTAGCTATTTGTACCTAGGAATGATTTCTTCATATACTTACCTGGGGCTGCAACTTTTTCTTTCTATTTTTGCCTCCTGCATCTATGTTCATAGTTCTGCACAAAAGATCACTAATGTTGGGATAGGGAAAAGAATTTCCCAGTTGGGTTCTGAGCTAAAGCGGGCCTTCGTGTTGGGCAGAAAGCTGACACCATAACCCATCCTGTGCAACATCATTAAACAGCCACCAAGGCAGCTGTCTCTATGTATGTCTGTAGCAGAACTGTTGTAGAATTATCAGAAATAACACTGAGGAAAGCAGGTCAAATGTAATATCAGGTACATGATCAGGTAGTCAATGAAACTTCATTGCAAAACAGAGACTATTTTGCTACAAAGCAGCATACCTTCAGAAAAAATTTGTTTTTTTCTCTAATATTCAACAGAACATATAAATTATAGCCCCAGATCTGTTTGGCTGATACGCCAGTTTAGAAATGAAAGAATACCTGGGTGATATTTAAGCTCCTTTCCAATTTTCTTTTTTTTTTTTTCCTTAATAGCCGCCTGTTTGCCTACCTTCCTTCCTTCCTTTCTCCTGCAATTTCTCACTCGATCCCTCCCTTTCTGTTTTCCAAAGACAAATACACTATTTTTCCATATCTCAAAACAGCTTACTAACGGTCAACTACAACATTTTGAGAAAAAAAAATTCAAAGAAAATATTTTAGCCTTCATTGTCAGCAGTACAAACAGTAAAACTACTCTTGTAGAGTAGCAGTACTTTGCTCTCCCTCTAGAGAGAACTGCTATAGCAGTTATATGCTATTCCCTGTGTGAAAATGATTTCCAGTTGGCAGAGGCAAACATTTTTTTGAACATACAGTATTAATCTAGGTCAATTACCATGATTTATGTTTTTAAAACAAAATTGTGATGTTTTCCTAATAAATGAAGCTGAAATATTTATCTTATAATAATGTTGTGGCATTGTATTAAGACAAAGTGGAACAAAAAATTAAGAAAGTATAAAGCAGCCAAACCATGAGTCTGAACACCAAAAAATTGACTTTAAAACATCATTACCTCAGTACTATAAAATTTCATAAATTGAAATGTAGAAAGTTTATTTGAGCATTCTAATTGATATATGATTTCCTGAGGCTTAAATTCAACTTCCAGAAATTAGAACTATTTGGGAAAAAAACATTCTCAGCCCTGTTATAAGAAGGTAGAATTACAGGTTGAGGTGGTTAAAGTAGCACCATTTTACACTGAGAGACAGTGTGAGACTTGCAGCTATTAAAGAGTAATAGGCTTTTCTTTCTAGGTGGAAACTACCTTAAATAAAAGTAATGTGAAAGAAAGGACTATAGTATAGTAGTTAAGAGCTTGAGTTCTGGAGTCAAGATGTCTGAGCTTAAATGTAAGTTCATCTGTTCGGTCTTCTGCAAATAACTTGATCTCTCTAAATCAGTGGTCTTCAAACTTGGATTTTAAATGTACTTCTGGGTGTACCCGAAGACTTTCCAAAGACCTGGCAAGAGTGATTTAAGAAAGTCAGTCTCTAGAAGTTCAAGTTCCATATGTGCCATTTCCCACATCACCCTGCCTGGTATGGTTGTGTGTCAAGCGGGATCTCCTCTTCCACCTCCTGATCACAATCACCCCTCTTCTACTTGACAAATGAAGGGACAAGTCTTATCCAACCTGAATCCTTCTATGGTGAACTGTCCTGGATTTTAAAAAACTTCTGGGACGCCAAACAATGGGGCATTTAAAATTATTTGTGCTGGTAAAGTCTCTTTAAGTAAGGCACCACAGACCCATTGTCAAGTTTAGGGTCTTGTCTAATAGTTTAAAAAGTGCACGTGACATTAGAAATGGAATATTTTCATTTGTGCTTGATATCCTAAAATCAGATTTATTAGAGGGCAGAATGGTGGAAAGTAGAACTGTTTCCATTGGAAAATTTCTGCCTCTTCCATTCTCTGAATTTTGTCAAAGAATGCATTGCTCCAGAGGGAACCTCATCACAGCAGAGCAAAGAGACATCAGTATGAAACAATGTAGGTTTCATTGCGCCTCGGTTCATCCAGGTGATAATCCATAGAAGGTACGTGCCTTACATATTTCTGTATCAGGCTGTTCCTCTCTCTTACCCTGTCCTTCTCTTTTTTTCCAAACAGATATATATAATCTCTTTTCCTCGAATTAGAATTTTGATGTATGATACTTGTGGTTATGAAGCATGTTTTGAATTTGTTTGTATTTAAAATAATTTTACCCCATAAGAAGTGGTAATATATATTATAATGAATATATTTCTTTAAAAATGTTTGCATAAATAAAATTAAAGTTTGCTTCTAAATGAAAAGGTAAGAAGTAAACTATTAGTTATTTGATAAGTCTTGGTAATTATTTTTGGTGTTCCTCCAAAAATTGAAGAAGGATAATTCGAATGATTGTGAAACTAATCTCTTCGCAATTCAGGTGGTTTCCAGTTTGACTTTCCACAAAATTAGAGAAGGACCTAATTAAGTTATCAACTTAATAGATGATTTAAAAAAATCTTTATCTGAAAGTCTATTGAATTATAAGCACAAAATCAACTGAGAAATACTGCTTTCACAAATTTTTTCCATATCCATCTATATATTTGTATGATTAAAAATTCTCATCCCACATTTCTATTAAAAAATAAAATAGGGTGGTGTGACAGTGGCTCAGCAGGCAGAATTCTCACTGCAATGCCAGAGACCCAGGTTCAATTCCTGATAACTGCCCATGCAAAAAAAAAAGTTGTTTGTGAACTCTCTGCCACATTTTAGCAAAGTACATTATTCATCCATCATCCATAAATTAAACGGGAAAGAATCTATCCATATGAAAATATAAAGTTTTAAGAATACGCATTTCCTGAATAATTATTTTTCAACATTTTAATATTTTATTGTTTTAATATTTGTAATAGTAAGAGTTGTAATGATAACTCAAGTGGAATATTAGAGTGTAGAGTTGTAATCAAATAAAATATTTAAAAATAAAATTTTAATATATATTCAATAATAGTATAGTAAAATACCATAGAATATTTTAATGAAATCAATAAGATATATTCAAGCAAAAAAGACCTCAATATAAAATTTGGAGGAGGAAATAAGTCAAAGGGGGAAAGGAATAATACAGTATTTCTTACAGTTAGAGAGGTTTTTTTTTTTTAAATAATGATTGAAGAAAGATATCAAATTATCATTGTGTTTGAAGTCCATCATGTTTATCTGAAACAATAATATATCCATTTTCCATTAAAAATGCAAGTATTTGCAATATGTAGGAAAGGTATTTGAATTTTGAATGAAAAATTTTAGATATCAAATTAAACACATGCAAGTTGGGTAAATCCTTTTCCAATTTATTTTAAGAAGAATATAAGACAAAAAGTGCACAGATCTATTTCACTTGTTTGACTATCAGTACAATATGGATAATAAAAACATACTTGCTTTATGGAATAACTGTGCATAATGATTGTGATATTGCCAGTAAACATACACCGTCATTCCCTGGCAAAATATAAGTGATCAATAAATATCAGAATATTATTTCAAAGAGTGGGAAGTATCTTTGGAGACCATGTCCCTTATGAGTTAACTCATATTTTCCTAATTTTAATACTTAACTTCTTCATTTCCAGTGAGAAAAATCAATAGAAATGATTGATTTTTAATCAGAGAATTAAATGTCAACATAATAATAAATAAATAGGGGAATGATGAATGGAAAATCAGAACAATTGCTTTTAGGATAGATATTTATTTCCAAAACAGGAATTTCATACATCTATCTGATGGGAAGTTGGGTACAAGAGATATTTAAAATTACTTATCTATGAATACCCTGAATTACTGTTTAATAAATGTTAAATATGGTGAGCATCTGCTATTTATTTGTGATATGCACATGTATCATGATTGATAGAGCTGAGTGTTAGGAGCCTGAGGCTTCCCAAGGTAACGCAGGAGCCAAGTTCTTGATTCAGGCTTCACGGATCTATGTCCCCATAATCTCACATAACCTACAGTTACTCCATTCCTTACAGATTGATGCTAATGATGCTGTATATATAATATTGCTATGAATCTCTAGTTTTGTGATTCTTTGTTTTGATGTAATCAATTGCATTTTTCTTTTTAAGGGGTTGAAAGTGTTTTGTTAGTTAAAACTGACACCAAAAAATTAAAAAGTCAATAAATTAAAGGAAAACTCTATTTATTTTCTCCCCAAACAACCAATTATTTCATTGAGTTGGCTATTTTGTCTTGGTATTGACTCCACATACACATATAGCTATATATATATATATCCCTCATAACTAAAATAAGAATCCAGATTGTAGTACTATGGTAATGTACCAACTCAACTAGGCTGAACAACTTCTCTCTTAACTTCCTTTCCTATGTGTTCCCAGTAACGGTTGGCCACAAGAGAGATTTCCAACCGTCCATCCTGTGGACTCGAAGCTCCAGCAACAAATGTGAAGACAATCTTACATAGACTGCTTAATCAGCTCCCACAATTGGATTCATTCCTCTTGTGGCACAAGAATTCTATGCTTGCTGGGTTTTTAAGCATCTAATATCTCTATTCTAGGTAATAAAGTCATCAAATTAAATCTACCAAAATAGTTGCCTTTTTGTATTTACTCTGTATTCAAATGCAGTGAATAAAGATCATTTTAATACATTATTATTATTAGAAGATTATTTCATTCTTGAAAATATATAATTTTCAAAAGAGAATTACAATGTAATTTTCAAGTAAAATAGTTATAGAAGATTGTCTTGGCAAAGTTACCCATGGTGGAAATACAAAAGTTTTCAGTGACTATACCACAAATTTTTAAAAAACCCTTTTGGAAGATTTGAAATTGCCCCGAATACAAATGCCCAATCACAGAATTATCTGTGATGTCATTTACACTATAAAATTCACCACAGTAACTACACAATTTTGAAGCCAGCTACATTAAGTGAATCTAATAGCATGGCTCATATTATACAAATAAATATACAAATTCATATACATATATATATAATATATACATTTTTACACCTACACTCTTATACTCATATATATGTATATACATACCCTCTTTTTTCATAAGCAGAATTCTTCTACTCTATTCATAATTTGCTCAAAACAACCATAGAGAATATTCAACATTTAGTTCTTTGTTTTCATGCCCCAAATATTACATTTATGATACACATTTTCTACATGTCATTGTTACAGAAAACATAGCATAATTAAAATTTGCTGTTAAAATAATAACCCTTGGGACAGGGTAAATTTCATCAAAGAGAGTAATTTCTGAAATTCTGAAATTAATGCTTTTTAATGCACTGTTGCATATCATGGTGAAGGAATGAAGTCCATATCTATGTCCAGGGTCACATTAGTAGACTTTATTTTGTTTCCCATCATTTATAAATGTGGTATGCATGACAAAAATCTATAAGAAATTGATAAAAGCTGTTAGTAAATGTTGCCACTGGTGGAGGTCGGATAGAGAGAAGAATTGTTTTGGTCTGTGCTTTGCAAAACGAGACTTACTTCAAGGATAGAAAACCAGAAAAAAGGAGAAATATAGTATGTAAGCTATTGATATTTTTGCATGCTAAATATAGTTCGTTTTTAAAATGGCACCATGTGTTTGCTAACTGCTTGCAAATTTATAGGCACTAACACTGAGATAACTGTAAAACAAGAGTACATAACTATAAAATCAGAGTTTTAATATCTACTTCATATTTTCTGAGTATTAAATGGGTCTAGTGCTGGTACTGTCCAGAGGATGTTCAAATAGAAGATATTGTGGGCAATCACCTTCTAACTTGCCATGGGTAGATCTCATGTCATAGAAGATCTTTCAAAGAACTGAATAGTAGCTTCAAACCCAATTTTGCAGCAGAATCATCTGTGGACTCCTTAAAAACATTGAACAGTATTCCATCTGAAATCAAACATCAGAAATTCTGAGATAGACCCCTAAAATTGACATCCTGATAATTTTTCAACTAATGCTTTGGAACGTTTGTTTTAGACACTTTAAAATCAAAAGCCTCCTTCTATAACTCTAGTCAGATTTGACGTTACTTAATGTGAACCCATTATTAAATATTTTTAAGTCTAGGAACACAGAAAGAGCTTATAAATTAAAACAAACATGAAAATTACTTCCTCCAATCCATTTACTAGGCCTTGGGCATGGCTCTATCCCTTGGAGTTTTCTTACATTCCATCTGAAATTTGTTATGGGTCCCTTTATTAGACTGTTCCTTAATCAATTTGAAGGTGCTAGTTGCTACTGCTGGATCTTGCCAGTAGATTAATTGACCTGATGAAACAGAGAAATTCTTGAAATGGGCTGTTTGTATACTTGTGAAGTGCAAAAATAATGTCTCTGCCAGGGGATATAAGAAGCACAGTTATTATGACTATCACTAATGGAGTCATGTGATATTGTACAGGTAAATATCAAGGCATTAAGGAATCTAGTGGTTATGGTATTGAGTGGCTATGGTAAAATAAGCATTATAAGTTAGTAGTATCAATTGACTTTGTCTGAAAACCAGAGAGAGCATCAACAGAGAAAAAGACAACTGAAATTTCTGGATGTCTATCTCAAAATATATGTTTATAAACAGAAAGTCTGTCTTGTGGCTTTGAATGAGCCCATAATCTAGCCTACTTAATTGACATAGATGGCTGAGCAATAAAATCAAATTACAAGGGTTTCAGGTAGCAGTAGCAATTAATTGCTTACTGTCACCAAGTTTCTTATGATACTGGTACTGCTGGAGAAGTAGTGGGACTCCAAGGCATTGGATGGATGCATCTGGGCTAACCTTATTGATATGGGTATACTCATATGGAATGCAGTAGTTAATACGTCTGCATGAGAATCTAGAGTTGGCATTATCTGTTTGCTGGGCTAGCTGGTTGGATGCTAAAATAAATCTAAAAGCTAGGGAAATGGCATGTTGAAATGAATCTATTCTGTGCAATTTCTTCAGCCATCCATTAACCATCCACCTAGGCTTTTCTTTCACCAAATTATCAAGAATTTATTGGTGAAAAGAGACCAAGATTCTTAAAAAAAAAAAAAAAAAAAAAAAAAAACTCTTGTGGAGTTGTCTTCTAGGCAGGCTATGGCAGTGGGAGATGCTGCAAGGAATTGAGAAGCATCAGTGGAATTAATAGGACCCTAAGATGTAGCGTGTAATCATCAAAGACAATGGGGATGCGACTTACTAAAATAAACCAGAGGGGGAGATTGGTGATCAGTTTTTGACCTGCACAGATCTGTGGCAATGGCAAATTGATTCTGGGCCCCTAAAAATGAAATATAAGATTAATCAAGATGCTCCTTAACATATACAACTGGAAAAAAAAAAAACAGATATGACAGAAACTTAATTCGTCTTAGTTGGGATTCATAGCCTCTTATCTAATTCTCTAGAATTAGAAGAGTTTTCCAGAACTCTTTCAATCATGAGGAAAGTGGGTCTCTGAGCTATGTGGAATGGTCAGAGCCATACATTCTGATGGAAGGGAATTATGGATATTTACAAGAGTGTCTGTGAACCTGGTAAAAGGAAACATCCAGATTTTCTGATAATTAAGTAGATGTTAACTTTCAAAGACACAAATGTCACCATGATCCACCACATAAAGTAGAGGTTTATGGCAGTCAGTTAATAATATATTTGATGCATTCTATGTATTTGATACACTCCACAGTTCCAGAATATATGGTGGGAAAAAAGTGTGGGAATGTTTCCCCGAGTCTTAAAGTAAGAAATATTATAGTAAAAAGTATCCCACATATCCTACCAAGATAATTAACCAAAAACAATATTGCACCCAGGATGAATTTTAGAGTAGTGAAATCAACAAGACTTGAAATATGCAGGAGCAATGATTCCTATCACGCCTGTATGTATAAATCAAAAACCAGATCAGATGACTAGACAATTGGAGGGCCATTTTCTTTCCGGTATTTTAATTGAAGAAAATGGACACAATCATTAACACATAGTAAGGAACCATTAACCCAGCAAATGATCTCTCCAACTCCCAATAACTTTCAGAAAAGATCATCAGAAGCAGTTTGACTTCATGTGCCAAGGACAGCTCTTTATCTTTACTCTCCTGCCTTAGGGCTATGTTGACTCTCCTCTCAATCATCCTGTAATCTGTGGGAACTTAATTAACTTGATAGCCCACAGAAGGTCATGCTAGTCCACTGTGTATCTTGCCACTATATGGAGGGGCACAGCTATTCACATTTTCATCGGGATATATCTATACAGAGAATTGCTGGTTAATAGTGTATGTGTCAGTTCAATTTCAGGAGATGATACCATACTTTTTTTTCAAATGGAATTGTGGTACATTACCAACACATCAACAGAATATGAGAGTTCCAATGCTCCACATCTTTGTCAACAAATGGCGTTGTTAGTATTTGTTATTTTTTAACCATTCCAATGGTTGTATCATCATAGTTTTTTCTTGTTAATTTACTGCTAAATATCTAAATATCTTTACTGCTAAGGTAGCACAAGATTTCAAATGTTCATTACACATTTGCAGAAATTCTTATGAAGCAACTGTTCATGTTTCACAGACACTGCTTTTTGGACTGTCTATTGATCCTTTACTGATTTATAGTTATTATTCACAGTTTCAGAAAATACATATTTTTTAAATTATGTGTATTGCCAATACCTCCTCCCACTCAGTGGCTTGCCTTTTCACTAACTGGTGTCTTTGAACTAACAGAAGTTCTTAATTTCAAAGTACTCTAATTTATGAATATTTTCCTCTATGATTAGTGCTTTTGTGTCCTGTCAAAGAGATATTTTTAACCCAGTAAAAAGGAGAGACTTTTCTACATTATTTTATAGTAGCCTCATTGTTTTCTCTTTCACATTTAGAGTTTCAATCCCCCTGCAGTTAATTTTGGTATCAAGAATGTGAAACAAGGGTTAATTTTTTTTTCATTTATAGATCCAATCACCTGACAATTTATTGAATGGCCTACCATTCCCCTACTGTGCTGAAAATTCATCTTTTAAAAATATGGTACCTGCATTCCTCTGTCTGATGGTTGGGTTACGGTGTAAACTTGGCCAAATGATTGTGCCTAGTTGTCTGCTCAGGCAAACACTAGCCTGCCTGTTGCTGCAAGGATGTTTCCTGGCTGGTGGATAAACCAGAAGATTCATGTATTAAATCATCAGTCAGTTGATTGCATCTTTGGCTGATTAAATCTGCAATCAACTAAGGCATGACTCCCACCATAAATTATTCCAATCAGCTGAAGGCTTTTAAGGAAGAAGAGAGACTCTTTCCCTGCTCCTTCAGCCCGTGAGCCTCTCCTGTGGAATTCTTCCAGGCTCTTCATCAGAGCCTCCAGCATCACAGCCTGGCCTACGGATTTTGGACTCTTCATTCCCATAGTTGTGTGAGACTCCTTTATAAATCTCATATTTATGAATATCTCCTGTTGATTCTGTTTCTCTAGAGAACCCTAATACACTCTGTTATTGGATTCTAATTCCGATCCATTTTTCTATTTGTCTCTCCTCATACCAACAGCTGTCTTAACTATGCTTATTTTGCAAAAGTCTTAATATATAATAGAAAAAGTTCTCCCACTATTTTCTTCTACTTCAAAATTTCCTGACTAGTCTTGAATCTTAGTAATTCTATATAAAGTTTAGAAGTTTATCTCAGTTATAGCTTATATGTTTTTTGTAGAGTTCTTGTATATTTTAGTAAAATAGGTATGGACTGTTAGTGTTGATTCCTTTTTCATCCCTATTACTGGTTGTTCTGTTTCCTTTGCTTTTTATTTCTTTAGGTTATCTAACAGCTAATTAATGGTTCAGTCATTTTTTAAAGAATTGGCTTTTGGTTTTGTTAGATTTCTATAATATATGCTTTCTTTCTATATTAATAATTATAATTTATTTCCTGATACTTTCTTTAGGTTTCATTTGCTTCAGTTTTTCCTAGTTATTTAGATCAGTGCTTAGTCCATTAATTTTCAGCCTTTTGATTTTTCTGATACAAGGTTACCCATTTTTACTAACTATAGCTTTACTTGCACCCTGAAGATTTAATAGGTAGTGTTTTGCTATCAGTCAGTTCAAAATATTTTCTAATTTTCATTGTAATTTCTTCTTTGACTGGTACATTATTTTAGAAGTATATTTCTAAATATTCAAACATTTGGGGATTTTCTAGTTAGCTTTTAAGTTGATTTCTAGTATTGTGTTGCATATCAATCTTTATCTTGTACTGAAAGTAGGACAAAATATTAAAATGAGGAAGGAAAGGGACATAAAACAAATGGTTGTCTCTAACAGGTGTCAGCTGGAGATGAAATCTGGATCACTTAGGAAAGCTAGAAGAACGTTTTCAACTAACGTTGACTTATATTGAAATATGATTATTGAAACATTATTATTGAATATTGATGATTATATGTACTAAATATGTAAAGGCACATTGAAAAAGCATAAGAGGAAAAATAAAGGCATTTTTTGAAAAAGGGTTTTGTTTGCTTGCTTTGGTTTACATGTCTTTTTAAATGGAAGTTGAACTTTGGAGGAGAAATCTTTATAATTCTTTAGGTTGTGGAATTCATAAATTGAGTCATTTCTTCATGTTATAAGATTTGTTGAATGCCTACTATGTATCACACATTATGTTACATGTTAGTGAAATAACCTTGGTCAAAAGAGCCAGTATCTCTTTCTCATGGAGCTTCAGATCTAGCCAGTATTTGAAACTGAATAAAAAGCCAGGTATTATCCTGTTTGTGGTTATTCTGAGCAACATTTTTGTGTAAATATTCTAAGATTTATTTAGAAAAAAAGAATGATATGATCCCACCTTTTTTCTGTTAATAAACTCATGTAGTTTGTTTTCTCCTATGAAAAGAGGATGTAAATATTTGTGGAAATAATTATTCCTTTATGTAGCATAGAATTTTTACCTAGAAAATGTTGTTTTACTTGCAATCGTTTGAAATTATTATTATGAGCTGATTTTGAAACATGTCTACATTATTTAGGCAGAAGCTGGATATTTTGTAAGGCAATTCAAGAGTACATTTTATCACATTTCTTAACACTACCTTATGATAATTGTACCTTAAGACAAATTGTGTATGATGGCCCACTAAATCCATTAGAGTTTATTAACTTTCTGTTCATTAATGACAGAAAAAGTAAGAACTCATAATAAATATATTAACATAAGATTAACAGTTGTAAAGTGTGTAGATATCAAATTAAGTGGAGAAAACAGATGGATAAAGTAAAGAGAAAGATCTGTCTCCTTTTCCATCATGCTATAAAGTAAACTTGAAGACAATTCAGTAGAAAACATGAATTAAGGGGGATGTGGGAAGTATTAAAGTACATTAGTAAGAGAGAAGAAGACAGAATTTGGTGAGCATCAGATAACCCTACACATGATACTAGGCAGCACACAATTCTAGCCAAAATATTTTTTTTCTTACTTCACTCAAAGGAAAGATTGCAAATCAAGAGTGACTCAGCAACGGAGAACAAAATCAAAGAATGATTTGTCTGTAGGCGAACCAGAAGAAGAGAAAATAGAGGATGAGGCAGCTGAATCTGTAAATAATTTTGGAAACTTAGACCAAAGTTTTCCACTTCAACAAAGTTCACTAGAAATCTTCAAAAGGGCATTCTGCTCACATAGACTTCATCATTATCCTGTCCTGTGTGGTTTACGGTACTAATACTAAAAATATTTCCTTACGTATAAGAATAAATTTCTTTTTTAAATGGCAGTTTTTATTCTGTTTTAACCCGATTTCACAGATAGCAATTTAGCCCTGTCCATATCTGTAGCCACAACTCATTCAATGCCTAACAATATGTGCACACTAGGTCTTTACAAATATCTACTGACTTTATGAATTAATGAAAAATGAGTCAGCATATATATGAAATTCAGGGGTAGGGATAGATAAGGATAGCCATCAAAGGCTATTTTTAAAGTCACAATATTATTTATCCCATGATGAAGTTGATAGAAGGTTCAGTTCAAGGAAGTGATTTGCTATGCAGAGATGATTCTAACCAAAAGCTTGATAAATAATCAAGATGTCTGATTGCCTGTAAATAGATTATACATACATGATGAGAAATCTCAAACGTTCAAAACAAAGTTACTTAGTTGCTATCATAAGATCTTCCCTAATCCGCATTAAAAACAAAATGGATTAGGAAAAATTTAATACCTTGCAGAAGGAATTGCTTCACTTTTGAAAAGCAAGTTTGCTTCTTTTTAAATTTTAATAAATTAAAAACCACCAGCAGTTTGACAACAGATTAGATCTATCAACTGAGAAATAAATTAAGCTACAAGGCAAAAAAAAAAGGTGCTTCTTTGGGGTCTCAGAATTGCAATTGGGGAACACAGATTCAGTCAGCAACCTCAACTGTTTTCCATATTGGCGCTTCCAGGTGAGGGTTTTTAAAGAAAAAAATTGCTCAATTTGGGGACAGGATGGATATTTGGGTTGCTCCAAATATCCTTCAGGTTATATAGTTTAGAGTTCTTTATCCTGTGGTTTGCTCATGGTGTCCGGATGTCCACAACATTGTTGCTTGAGGATTTGCATACTTTGGCAGTGTGTGATATCTGGCTGAGAACTGCATAAGAGTAACCAGAATGACCTCCCAATTCATTTTAAATCTCTTAGCCATAGTAACTCTATTTTGTTTTATTTCTTTTTACAAATCTGATTTAGAGTACATTCACTTTACAGAGAAATTAGCAGGCTTTTCAGTAAATGAATCATGCATTTTAAAGGGAGACCAAACTGGTATGAACCAGACTGGAATTTACTTGTAAACTGAAAAGTTACTCAGAACCAGAAGATAGCCTCTCTCCCTAGAGAAAGATAGGAAGGTAATGTGTACTTATTCTACATCTGGGGAGTATCAGCTCCTTGTACTTGGGCCAAATGCAGCCCAAAGTTTGCCCTTGGCCCAAGTTGAAAATAAAATTTTATGGAAACATAACCATGCTCATTCATTTATGCCTTGTTTATGGCTGCTTCCACACTGTAACTGCTGATTTGAGTTGTTGCATCAGAGACTGTATGACATGAAAAGACCAAATATTTACTAACTGAACCTTTATAGAAAAAGTTTGCAGACTCTGAGTTTAGACTAACAGTTCCTATCCAAAGTTAAGAATTAGACTCAGTATTTTCTGATTTTTTAAAACTTTTCTTGAAGAAGTTTGCAATATTTTCCTAATATTGAGTGAAAATCATTATGTAAAATACCAAATTTGATTTCTACCAAATAGCTTCCTTGCTGCTTTACTAAAAAGATATTAGATCACTGCATATTCTGTTTTTGCTTTGAACATCTATCTCCATAATAAGCTGCATTGTTTCATTAAACTAAATGTTTCTGTATTAACCACAGAAAATAATGTTACTGGATTTAGGCTTCTAGGTTCAAGGGCACAGCACAGAGAATAAGCAGGCAGAAAATGTATTGCATACACATGTGAGAAGACATGATGGCACTCTTGCAAGGAGAGAAAGATGAAAGAGAGAGGCATGGAGGCAATGCAGGTCATTTTCTTTTAAAGATTCCCTTTACTTTTTTCCCTCTCCTCCTTCCTTGTTCTGAGCTTTCTTTTCTCCTCCTTTCTCTGGAGGGTGGTGCCTGGTGGTAGACAGTGCATTAGAATGGTTCATTTGGCTCCACCCTTCACCTTACATGACCCATTCAGGTGGGAGTCATTTGGTTCCTGATGGGTCAGCTACTGCCTTGTGTTTCCTTTAAGTGGGTGTCCCCTGGGCAGGGTGTCTGTGCCAGATACAGTCCTTCCTGACCTTGATTAGCTGCGCTTGCTTAAGGGCTCCTTCACAGTTTTTTTTCTCCTCTCCCTATCCTAACCTATCTCAAATTCCCCCTCAGAGAGTTGTACACCCTTATTCTTAAGGGGCAATCAGGGGATGATGGTCCATTTACTGGGCCTTCATCCTGCTGATCAGGGCCGGAAGTCCTTGCCTGGCAGGGTATAGAACTATCTGGCTCTATAGATGGACTAGAGAAGGGAGACCCTTGTTTGGGATCAGAGCAGGGGGGAAAATTTGGTGGTGACAAATTTAACAACAAAGTTAAAGATGCATGGTCCAAATAAAAGAAGGACAAGCAAGGAAATTAGAGGTCCTAGAAAAAGAAGAATCCAAGATGGCAGGCTGGGAAGGAAAGAAAGTGGCTTCCAATCTATTTCTGCATTTTCACAGAGATGTTCTGATTGATCTATTAGGTCTTTGATGTTTTGCTGGAGTTGTCCTGGCTGGTTTGTATAAAAACAGCAGTCTTCTTTTAGGAATAGACAGTTTCCTCCCTGGGCTGCTGTGAGCAGGTCCAAGGCATGCCTACTTTGAAGGACAATGGCAGTTAAGGACTTTTTCTGGGTTCAGAGGAGATCTAAAGCCTGCGCCATGGTTGCTAAACTGTGAGATGATTCAAGGAAATGGTTATGATGAAGCTTATGGCTAGAGACTAAGCCCCCATTCCCAAACTAGCTGCCAGTGTTGATGCAAAAAGGATATTAAGATGAGGATTGTTCCTGTTAATGAGAAAAGCGGTAAAAGGCAGGGAGAGGTGCCTGGGTAGAACCATTTAGGTCAAAGAGCTGGGGGCTTACATAAGTTAAAGAACAAGAACCTGTCCAGTTGCTGGGCAGAATTAGGTATGTATTATTTCTACAAAGGGAAAATAGCTCCTCTTCTGTTTCGAGAGTAACAACAAAGAATGGGGTAGCAAGATGTCCGCAGACTGAGGTAACACAGCCTCCACTTTGTCCTGGGAGAACACAGGTGTGTTTGTTGGAGTCTGTCCCTGTGGCATGTAGGCATATTTTAGAGAGGCTCATACAAATGGCAGTTAAGGGGGAGAGGGCGTGATTGTGACTCAGGTTGCTCATAGGAAAGAATGCCAGATGGCATCTTATTTTGCCAGGTCACATTAATGAAGGGGCCAGTAATACTGGGGTCTAGTTTACAGCATTCTTCCTGTTGAATAGCAGTTTTAGAAAACACTTCTGATAGGGTTTATTGTGTTAAAACTCCGTTCTGTCCCAGCAATTAATTAGGGATTGGTTATTAAAATAGGTGCCACCTCATCCAATTTGGCAGTGAGAAAATAGTTGGGACTGGTACAAAAAGTAGGCCTTTCTGGCCAGAGGTTCCCTTGAGCCTTGTTTTTGGTGCCTGCATCTAATACTTCTAGTTCCCATCTATAACATTCAGATAGATGTAAATTATGGTTTTGCACAGGTTAGGTGTAATTTCTCTTAAGTAAGACCATTTGTGGAATTTGATTTGACATAGAAAGAGAAAGTAGAACTGGGGGCTCCTGTTATTTTTGAGTACACAGAACCTGTAATGGGAAGTGTTACAAGTTGATGAACTTTAAGTTGCTCCAGAACATAAGAAAGTGCCCCTGGAAAGTTAGGTAAAGGACCCCATGCATCCTGGGACCATGGTTCTGTATGCTGCAGAGTTGGGGAAAATGGAAAGTTCCACAGTTCCCCAGCAGGTATTATTATCAGACCATGCCAAGCTGGTTAAATATTGATTGGTGCAGATCCAGTAATTGGACAGGTTTAGCTGTATGGTTGCATACTGGACAAGAGTCTTTAAAGGATAATCAGAAACAGCTATTATCAGGCTGTTCAGGTGAATGAAATGGAAACCCGATTTAGGGAACACGATGTAAAGAGGTTTAGTTACTTTGCTTTTTTACAAAAGCTTTCGTCCTTCTAGTGGCTGGCATTTGAAGGATTCCTCCTGTACCAGAGTGTCAAGGAGCTCTTCACAGGTAAGCTTGACCCTGGATAGATGCACCCAGCTGGAGATTCCATTGACTGACTGCTGTAGGAATGACGAGAATTACAGAGTACAGTCCATTCCATTTAGATTCGAGCTGGTCTGCTTCCATGCCAGGCTTTGATTAGGAAAGCGTCCCCAGGTTTTATCTTTGATAGAGGTAGATCAGGATCCAATGTAGGGAAGAATTGAGCTTGTAGGTCCAGATTAAGCTCCTGAGTTATTCCTGATGAGGTAAAGTATTTGGCTAAATGCTGGGTTTCTGGATCAAAGAGTAAGTGCTCAGTTAGGAATGGCCTCCCATACATCATTTCAAAGGGGCTTAGTTGGAGAGGTTCCCTCACCACTAAACATGCTAAGGAGGGCTGCAGAAAGATTATGAATACAGGACATATTGGTTTCCAGACATGGTTTAGCTAGGGTTTGCTTTAAACTCTGGTTAGATCTTTCAACTTTCCTGGATGACCGGGGTCTCCATGTGCAGTGAATGTGACATATCATGCCAAGAGTGGTGGCCACTACTTGGGTTATTTTATTACTAAAGGTTGGTTCATTGTTACTTTGAATAGATATGGATAGGCCAAACCTAGGAATGATCTCTTTGAGGGGAAGTTTGGAAACCTCGTTAACTGTTTCTTTCTGGTGGGGAAGGTTTCTATCCAGACAGTAAAAAGTGTTCACAAAGACTAGGAGATATTTGAACCCTTCGCAAGGTGACATACAGGTAAAATCAACCTGCCAGTCTTCCCCAGAGTATGCTCTTCTCCTCTGGACTGAGGGTGCTAAGGCTAGAGGCCAGGTAAGTTTTCTAGAACTTGAGTTACTTATGGTGCAATGAACACACCTTTGAGTGACCTTTTTAATGGTTTGAATTAAATTTTGTCCTCCAAAAATCCTTTATACCAGGTGGTAAGGGTGTCCCTACCTAGATGGATAGTCTGATGAAGTCCCTGGAGGTCTATCCATTGAATTTCATTAGGCAGGGAAATTTCCCCTTGCTTAGTGAGCCATCCACCTGCCTCTTGTGCCTACTCAGACTTCTTTGCTAGTTCTTTTTCCTCCTATGTTTAAGCAAGGGATATTTGTGGGAGAGAAATATTATGGAGTAATGCCTCATTGCATTAGCATTTTCTTTAGTGACAAAGGAAATCAGACTTTTGACGTCCCTGAGAGTGGATCACTACAACTTCCTGAGGATGCAACACAGCTTTTAGTAAGTTGAGAATTTCTTATCTATGCTTAAGAGGAGACTCATCACCAGTGAGCATTCCCCTTTCTATCCACACGGCAGAAGGGCATGCAGCACTAGAAGGTCATATTTAGAGTCAGTATAGAAGTATTGATTCTCCACCCAGCTGCTAGTATTAGTCCACTGGTGAGAACTATGAGTTTAGCTTTTGTGCTGAGATTCCAGGGCATAGGGGCTTTGCCTTGATAACCTCATGCAGACATACTATAGCATATCCTGCGTTTCTGATCCCTTATTTTACAAAAGTGCTTCCATCTGTAAACCATTCCAACTCTGGGTTAAGTAGGAGTTGATCCTGCAGGTCTGGTCAGCTAGAGTAATTTTGAGCTATTATTTCTATATTTGAGTGCTCGACAGGTACATTTTCCTGGACTAGGCTTATAGGCAAAAGGATGGCTGGATTTAGGGTGGGAAAGAACTGGATCTGGACCTCTAGAGTGTCTAATATTTGGGGGAGCTTACTATTTGAGAGCCACTGATGACCCCCTGCCTCCAGAAGGCATCTGACTTGGTGGGGTGCATATGCTACTAGACCCTGTCCCCACGTCAGCTTGATGACTTGTTTATAAGTAAGGCAGTGGCACCTACCACTTGGAGGCAAGAGAGCCACCCCTGAGCTGTGGTATCTAACAGCTTTGAAAAGTATGTTTTGGGGAATGTTCCCTAGTTCCTGTACTGGGACTCTTAATGCTACCACATTTTCCTCAGTAACAGATAGGTAAAAGAATTTCTCAAAGTTTGCTAGGCCAAAGGTGAGAGGGTGAATAAGGGCCCTTTTAAGGGTGGTAAAAGCAACAGCTTTCTCTGCTCTGCATTCCAAGGAGGCCCTATTTAGCCACCCTCCACTCCCAGGCTTCATATAAAGGCTATATACTATTTCTCCAAATCAATGTATCCAAATTCTGCAGTTCCCTGCTATTCCCAAGAATGTTCTTAATTGCCTCTTGGTCCCAGGGGGAGGCACTGAGACAATGGCCTGGACTCTCTCCGATGACAGAGTGCTCCTCTGGGTAAGGACAAACCCAAGGTAAAGGACCTTTTATAAGGCAATTTGGGTTTTAGAATGTGAAGCCAGATAGCCTCATTAAGCTAAAAAATTAAATGTGGTAATTGTGTACATTAGAGAGGCCATTGGAGTGGGAATACATATTAGTAAATCATCTACATGAAGAAATGTGTTAGACACTAAATGTAAGGGGGCTAATTCCTGGGCTAAGGCATTTGCCAAAAGATAAGGGCTATCATAAACCTCTGAGGCGAAACTGTCCAGCTGAGCTGCCATTCAAAGGCAAATAAGAACTGGGAGTTGGGTGTAAGAGTATAGAAGAAGGCATCTTTTAAATCGAGGACTGAGCATCACAGGGTAGAGCTAGGAATTTTGTTAAGAAGGGTACAAAGGTTGAGAACTATAGGATGAAGGGGAATTACAAAGCTGTTCACAGCTCCGAAGTCCTGCACCAACTGATACATCCATTTAGTTTCTATACAGGCAAGATAGGGGTATTACAAGGAAACTAACAGGGGTGCTAGGAGGCCAATTTTCAGTGAATACCCATTATATCCTCCGTTTTAAGGGGGTTCTGCCTCCTCTTGGGAAGGGGTTAGTTTTGTCTATAACTGATTAGAATCAGGAAGATGTGAGAAGCTTTCCTAGGAATTTCTGTCTCCCATACCACTGGATGGACTTAATTAACTAGTTCAGGAGGGATGAGCCTGTCTGGGTTTCCAGTTCTGGCTAAGGATAGACATATAGTTACAGATCCTCTGCAGGGTCCTCAGGACCTGGGGGAGACAAACAGCCTATTAATTAGTTGGATTTGTGCACCCAGTGCCTGTAGCAAGTCTTTTTCTAGAAGTGGGGTAAGGCATTCTGATACTACCAAGAACTGATGATTCAAAAGAGCACTGCCAATTCAACAAAGGAGGAGCTGAGTGAAGGTCCCAGCTTCCCATCTACCCCTTCTATGGGACAAGTGGGTGGGACAACAGCCTCAGTGACAGGTCAAAGCAGAATTAGGTGACTCTAGTATCAATTAAAAATCAATTGTCATGCCTGGCACATCAAAGGTCACCTAGGGATTGTTGAAATTGATGTTCTTTGGCGATGGAGCTACTAGTGGCCATGGACCTCCTCAGTCTTGCTTAGGAGGAGTCACTAAGGCCTGCAGGAGGACCCCGACACCCCTCCAGAACTTAGTGCACTCCAGGCCCAGTGTCCACCTTTCCTACACCTAGGGCACAGCCCCAGGAACTCTCAGGATCTTTGAGAACACTTCTACTTCCAATGACCCATTTCCACACTTATGGCAAGATCTGGTTGGCTTCTGCCCTAGGAGGCCCCAACACAGCTGTTTGCCATTCATGGAAAGCCCTATGAGCCAAGTTTTGTTCTTCTCTCTCTCTACCTTTTCCTCCTCTGCAGCCCCATCCTGGTTATTAAAAACAGAAAAAATGGTGTTCATAAGATCATTCAGCAGGGGTTGTGACCCAAAAGCCAGTTTCTAAATTTCCCTTCTTATATCGGGAAATGAGCGACCAACAAAATAGATTTTAGGCATTATTTGCCCCTTTGGGAAGTCAGAGTCCACTTGGGTATACTTTTTCATAGCCTCCACCAGTCTTCCCTGAAATACAGTAGGAATTTCATTATCTACCTGAATTATGCTTTGTAACATATTACACCAGGTTTGGTGCTACAATTTTTCATTCCTTATAATAGAGAAGTCAGCATGTGGTCTCTGGCTTTCAGGTCTACCTAACCCCTCTGGTATTTCCAATTTGGGTCAGACCTACTGGGCAGGCTATGGCACCCTTGTGCTTCAGTGGAAATTCAATGTTTTTCTTCAGGAGTGCAACAAGAGGAAAGAATAGCTTGCACATCCCCCCTGGTAAATTCATAGGTTAATACCAAGTTTTAAAATTCTTCCATAAATTTGGAGGGGTCCTCCAAGAACCTCTCTAGCTGTTTATTACACTGTGCCAGATTGGACATAGAAAAAGGGATATGAGCACAGAAGTTTCCAAAGTCTCCATTTGCTACTTCCTGAATGAGAAACATGCCATCCTTTCTTCCCTATTTCCCTGTGGAATAGTATAGGACCTCTCTGCAAGAATGACCTGCCAGACTAGAGTAGGGTAGAAGTGAAGAGGGTGTTGAGAAAGCCACAGCCTCAGCACTAGGGGCTAGTCTAGGTGTGTTTTACGTTCTAGGACAGGGTCACAGTAGGGAGGGCAACTTAAGAAAGGACATCTAAAATATCTGTCTCCTCCCATGAAGAAGAGGCATGAGGAAGAAACTCCTGAAAATCCTCCTGAGCATGACATAATTTGCAAAAGACCTTCATGGGTTTATCCAGATTTAAGGTCATAAGAACTTGTACATAAGGGATTTCTTGCCACTTTCCCTCCCTTTTATAAAAGAGATCTAACTGTAAGATAGGGTTATAGGTTCCATTCATGGGCCAATGTTGGCTGTCTTCCAGATGATATTATGGCCAAGCAGTGTTGCAGTAGAAAATAATCTTTTTCTTTTTTAGCTCTAAGGTGGGAAATTTATCCCAACTTCATGGCAGGCAGCCCAATGGACTGTTAGCCAGAATAGTGGAAGCACCACCATTTCTAAGGAAGAGAGAGAAATGGGAAAAGAGCCTGATTTCAGTACCAGTGTCTGACATTCTGGATTGCCAGCCTACTCTTCCAAGCAGTGTTACCTTGGTGCCATGGGATTAGCCTTCCTATCTCCATGTCCCCAGGGTCCTTGAAGACTCAGAAATTGTATGGGCCAGTACCATCCTGACACTGCTGAGCTGACCCATTCATGTTCCTAAAAGTGTTTGTACTCTTAATTTACTGTCTGATTTACTGCATAAGGGAATGGAGAGGATTTGCCACAAACAATGAAATTCTAGGGAAAGAGTCTTCTCAGGTGTTGCCAGGCTAAATAATAAATAAATTGGGCCCTCCCTTAGGGGGAGATATTCTTGGAAAGACCAGTCATAAAATAAAATGTGGCTTAGTACACTTTTCAGACAATCTACAGGTCTAGGTATGAACATATTATAGTACAGGGCCAGAAGTGAGGTTCCTTCCATTCTTTGCAGCACAGATCTTCCTAAACAAAGTGAACACACACCCAAGAGTCTATTCTCCCAGCCAGTGGTTTCCTCCTGCATTATATGACATCCTAAGGAGGGCTAATAGCAAAACTAGTGGATGAACAGATGGAAAGACCCAAAGAAAGAGAGAAAGCCTCCTCCACACCCTGACTGTGGAGATGGGGCTCCTGCCCTCTCGGAGTAGGGAGCTGGAGGCTCAGGTTGAATTGACTTTATGTTCTGAGGGAGCTGCATTTGAGCCCCTAGATTCCTAGAGAGAGCAGTGAAAATGATTCTATCCTTTTAGGAGGACACAAAGTTGCATGAGGACACAGAAGAGAAAAACAATGAGCCAAGTAAGAAGGAAAGTGACAGCACATGGCCAAGCCTCCCTGTAATCACCAATCCAGATGGTTGGAGAGAAGTGACTCCTGGCTGGCTCGCCAAACTAATGTCACCAGATTTAGGATTCCAGATTTTTGGCCATGCCATGAGAAAGAATTCAAGGTCACATCCCAGAGAGTAAGCAGGCAAAAATTTATTGGATACACATGTGAGAAGACATGAGGGCACTTGCACAAGAAAAGAAAGTTAAAAGGCAAGAGGCAAGAAGGCAATATAGGCCATTTGCTTTTACAGATTAGCTTTACTTTCTCCCTCCTCTCCTTTCCTTGTTTGGGCTTTCTTTTCCCCTCCCTTCTCTCCAAGGCATTACCTGGTGGTAAATAGGGCATTTGGGTGGGTCATCAAGGACATAGGTGGAGCCAAAGGACTTTCTCCATAGATGACTCACTCAGGTGAAGGTCATTTGACTCCACCCTTCTCTTTGAATGATTTGCTCAAGTGGGGGTCATTTACTTCCAGATGGTTCCACATCTGTGGGTGTTTCCTTTAAGTGGGTAGCCCCTGGACAGTCTGTGCCAGACATGGGCCCTCCTGACCTTAATTAACCACCCTTGTTTAAGGGCTCCTTCATAGGTTTTTTTTCCCCCTCTCCCCTCTCTTCCTGTTCTAGCCTGCCTCAGTAAGATTAAGAAAATAGTATACTATGTAAGTGTCATAAAACACAATTGCATGTTTTAATTTTTTCTTTTGCTATTTTCTTTTTTTGAAATTTTTTTCCTGTGGTTCTAAAAGTTGATACCATAAAATTAAAGATTAAAGTGTAAATGTTTGTCTCTAACTTAAGTCTGTTGGCCCCTTTGAAATTTTTGAGTTTCAGTTTCTTATCTCTCACATAATATAGTATTTCAAACTTATATTTCTCATTATTCAAATTAATTCAAAAGTAATGCATTCCTTTTACTTTTCAGGGCATTGTTTTCTTTGAAACCTTAAAGAATTATTACATTCAATGTTAGTTTCTAGGTTATGTTTTACTGCCCTTTTCTGAAG
The DNA here is from genome assembly GCF_023851605.1 of Tamandua tetradactyla. Lineage (NCBI taxonomy): Eukaryota > Metazoa > Chordata > Mammalia > Pilosa > Myrmecophagidae > Tamandua > Tamandua tetradactyla. The sequence continues at coordinate 159,378,677 of NC_135332.1, forward strand.
AAATATAATATCCATCCTAGAAAGAAATCAAACTTTGGGTTAAATTATTTAAATATGTGGAAAAACAAAACAAAACTTCAATGGTTAGTATTATATTTACCAAATAGTATATTATAATATAACACCAGAAAGAATGCTACAAAGCACATAACTGAAGCACAAACATAGATTATATGGGTTGCCAAAGATTTTGTTAAGATATATGTCAGTTTTACTTTACCAAGTTTTACTTTCCCAAAGATATAAATCCAAGGACATTGGGTTATGCTGAGCAAAAGAGATACTTTTTATATATGGTTGGCTAATGTTATCCTTTTGAAATGTATTTAAGAGTACACAATTGAGTGCCACATTTTTTGGATGATCTACAAATGTGTCATTAGATATGGAATGGAACTTTTCTGTTCCAATTCAACTGAATTTCAACGAAGACGCAAAAAGAACAATAGGTAATAAGCTTCTCCACATTCTGAAAAGGAGCTTCTAGAAACATCCTTGCAGGACCTACTAACATTAGCCAGAATATCCTGCTTCCTTTACTCCCACCACACCTTCCAATCTGAATAAAAAAAGGTTCAATTTCATCAGAGGAAAAATTCATTTTAGTGTTGAATTGTATGATTATTTAAAAAAATGCTATGGCATGCTCTGCCCTAAACAAAACCAACTGGACTCCAAGAGACTCATGCATAGAGGTCAAGGAGCCTCAGGAGGCAAGGTTTACATACCATTCTAAGATGGATGGTTGCTGGGCTGGAGAAACTTGGGTCGAGAGGCTTAAACAGATTTGGGTTGGAGAATTCTTGGAAGAGGCTGACATGAATCCCCTGGAGTTTCAAGGCACGTTGTCAGTGTGGAGGCTAGAACCTGATTCTCTTCTAAATTTTTTATTTCTGAATTCTAGTGTAAATATGCAAAGAAGGTGAAATGACAAGAGAGGGAAAGAGTAGGATGGCACATGTACCCACTTTTTAGTGTGGCAAAAATTAGACGTTCCAGAAAAATACAGGAAACCCAATTAAATTTGAATTTCCTATAAATAACTAATAATTTTTAGTGTAAATATGTCTATCTATTCCACAGGACATACTGACTTTAAATGTTATTCAATGTTTACCTGAAAGTCAATTTTAGCTAGGTGTCCTGTATTTCTATCTGACAATTCTAGTGTGAATGAATTAGGTAAGGTTTCACTAGCTGCTGAGACAAACTCTAAAATGTATAATAGTTCAAATATGATAGAAATTTATTTATTGCTCATGAAAATTGCAAAGAGGCAAGCAGTTATCCTTTAATTGGACCAGGTTTACTTCATCTTGCAGTTCATCATTTTCAATAGTGCTTTCCAAAATCTCTGTACTGCTCTGCCTCAAGGGGGCAGATGTGACAAGGACATGGAGTCCTGCCCCTGGAAAATTGATTGGTCCAGCCTGGAAATAGTGCTTATACTCACATTCTGTTGGCTATAACTCAGTCACATGTCCATATCAAGTGCAAGGAAGGCTAGAAAATGCAGGATAGTTGTTTGGCCAGGAAGAAAAGGAAATGGTTTGGTGCACAACTAGCCAATGTTTAGAACAGTGATTTACCATAAACCAAGCAGAAACTCTGGAAATTAGTTTGACCCAAGTTTCTTTAAAGGACCTGCATTCTCCCACAGTGAGGGAATTTACTTTAATGGACAGTAATGTTTGCCCCTGGGCAGGGAGGAAAGACCAAAACTTAAGAAGGGTTTCTAGTGATTAGACTGAGTGTTTTTCCCATAGAAGAAATGTATTCTCTAAATAGTCTCCAAAAGTTCACAAGTACATACTAAAAGAGACTCAGTATTTGAAACCTTATCAAATAGAGAGTAGAAAACAGATTTTTGTAGCACCACAGACATCAAGTTTTTGCCCCTCTTCCTCTAGACCCTATTCATTCCTGCAGGAACCAGCAATACAGGGAAAATCAGTAAGCAAAAATTAAACAAATTATACCATCTACACTGCAGATCATACCAATTGAGGCAAGGGTAGGGGTGAAGAAAGTAAGAAGAGAGAGAATCTGTCAATTAAATGTGACAATGAATTTCTTATTTGACCTGGATTATTCAGTATACGTTAAGTGACCAAAGCTGCCACGTCTGCCTACATGTACTCAAGGCAGAAGGAATGAAAATTCAAAAGCCAGACTGAAGGAAGAAGAATTGGAAAAGAATTAGTCAATATCCTGTTTATATCCCACAACTATCATCCAGATTCTTTAATAACCTAGTTACACATGAAGAGGAGCAGTTATCAAGTGGACTCTTAGAAATCCCGGATATTTCAAGTCCCAAATGATACCTATTAACAATCAACAAGTGTTTCCTAGGAAGCAAACTTTTTTTTTTTAATCCTATTGAATGTGAAGCAGCCATGTGTCTTATATATAATTGAATTCTAGCCAGGAACAGCTAAAGTACAGAAACAGACGGAAGCTTTGTATCATGTTGTCTGGTGGAGATCGATCCCAGGGGCCAAGAGCTCTTGCCCAAGACTTGATTGCATGGAAAAACAAAAAGGGAAAAAACAAGAAAGCAAAGAGGAAGGAGAGTTGTGAAAACTGGCAATAAAGATTGCTAGAAATCAGTATTGCTAATAAAACGACACAGTTGTTCCTCTGATGTCATTGCTTAATATATCAAATCTCATAGTAGAGTCATTAAAATTTAATAGAGAGTACTTATTTTTTTTAAAATGCATTGAGAATATTTTACTAGACACTGTTTTGATGAGTGTGAAAATAATATAACCCAAAGATAATATTTTTGTTATTTTATTATAACCCATTCTAAATAATTCTCACACTTACTAAGTGGCTTAATAGGAAATGCTGCTGAGAAAATAATAATCAGGCTGCATGCCATCACGATATCTCTACTTTTGCACTGATGCAGGAGATGTTTGCATTTCCTTATATATAAAATATTTGCTCAATAAATGTTTGAAATATTGATACATGAAATATTTTCATTAAAATTAAATATTTTTGGAGCTACAATTAGTGGAAAAGAAGTAAATATTGGAAAATATTGATCAGCTTTAAATGATTATATTCTTAATTTTGTAAGAAACCTATTGTCAGTAATTGTCATAATGTTTAAAAATCTTCTAATTCAAAAACTTATCAGTTTCTTAAAAAAAAGTACAAAAGCATATATTCAATGGTTCCATTAGATAAGAAAACAGAAAGCATATCCCATTTCCTCAAAGTCACTTGGGAAGGCAGAATTCAAAATTTGTCAATTGAGAATTGGATTGTAAACTTTACTGTCTTTATAAAACCAGGTGACAAAACAAATGGACTGACTTCTAGTCTCCTATTTCAACTAATTCCAGATTAATTCAATTCATTCAGGATCCTGCTCAATGATTCACAAAGGCAGTAACACATTGTGACAAGCATGGTTAAAAGCATGAGTTTCTTTATTTTTATCTTTTATTATTATTTTGTTGTTGTTGTTAAAAGCCTGAGTTTTAAGAGACAAACTGCCTGGGTTCAAATCCTGACTCTCCCATCCACTAGTTATATGACACTATACAAGTCATTTAAACTTTCTGTGCTTAATTTTCTTAACAACGAGATGAAAAAAGCAATAGTACCAACAGTGTAGGGCTATCGTGAGGATTCAGTTAATCTATATAAAAACACCTAGAGGAGCTTGGGTATAGCAAACACTATATAAGTTTTAGTGCATCCTACCTTTGGACTTAACATACTTTCATTTCTCTGTATCTGAACATACTGATTTTTTTAAGACAGCACCAATTTTACCTCTGCTATCTCATCTTCCCCACTTATGACAAGCTTAAAAGCAAGAATTCTTAATGTAGGTCTATGTATGAGATTTAGGAGAGTCCAGGAACCACCTGAAATAATATGACAAATTTACTACATCTGTAAGATTTCCTGGGGAGAGACTTATTGCTTCCATAGGAACATAAATAGTTCTGATAACTACCACCCTCACCAAAAAAAAAGTTAAATTCAACTGGTTTAAAGGAAAACTAACATTACCAGAACTGTTTTAAATGCACCTGGTAAAATTATTGCCCAATCACTGGGGAAAAGGTTTATAATAAGTGTAGCCCCTGAGCAGCAGCAGCATCTAGACAAAATTTGGGGGTTCTACCCAGAATCTACTGAATCTGAAACTGATAGGAGTCAAGCAAGCTGTGCTTTGACAAGGTAATTCAATGCAGGCTTAAGTTTAAGACCCATTAATAAGGAGCAATAATAAAATGAATATGTCCTCAGATGAATGGTTTTTCTACTTAATTGGTTTAATTGCCCATATCTAGTATCTTCTCAGAAGAATTGATGATATTCATTATTCAACAAATGTTTATTTTTAATAGACAGCTATTACTTAATCAAATCCTCAGCCAGGTCCTGAGAACAAAGTGAAGAAGGCAATGGCCTGTACAAAAGCCTTACAGACTCTAAGGCCTGTAAGGCTTAGAGTCTGTAAGGCTATTTGAATAGGCAGGACAATGGAAAGCTTCTCAGAGGAAGAGACTTTAAGCTGAGTTTTAAAGGATGAATAGAAGTTTTCCATAAATACAAGCGGGTGAAGGGCATTTCTTGCAAAGGGAGTTATATGAAATGGCAAGGCTTGTATTTGGAGATTTGGAAAATGTCCAGTCTTTTGCTTTGGTAGAGTTATTGAACACATAGAAGCTGATTGTGCATGGCCAAAAATGAACCTGGAGAGATAATAAGACTCAGATCATGCAGGGCTATATCTCCTATGCTGCTATATATGGTGCTGAGCCAGTAGGTAATGCATGTCTGGGGAACATTTTAAGCCAAAGAGCAAAATCCTTTCATTTTGTATTATTGAAAGTGACTTGGAAAGGAGTCAGAACAAAAGTGAGAAATGTGTTATATTTTCCTTGTGCAGTTGTTATAATAACTTGCTAAGATATCTAAATTGATAGTGTATTAGACACACATCAATATAAATTTGTTCATATCACTACAGTTTGTAGTTTAAAATTGAATTTCCTGTTATCAGAAATGTCTTCATTGTCAGGAGAGGGGAACTCTGTTTTAAATGATTGTCTCTAAGGATGCCAGCAGACATCACCATGTACCCTCCCATGTGACAAAGTAAACTGGATGCCATCAGTCTTTCATCAGAGTCAAGGTATCTTTCTCCGGATGCCTTAATCTGGATACTTCCATGGTTTAGGACTTTTAATTTGTAACCAAATAAATCCTTTTTGTAAAAGCCAATCCATTTCTGGTATATTACAGTCTGGCCGCTTCAGCAAACTGAAACAGATTTTAACAAGTTTTGTATCTGATTTAGAACTATTAATCTTATAGATTCCATACTTAAATTTTATAGTATATCAACATGGCTATGATAAATTACATTCCACAGAATTGCTTTTCTAGTGTATTTCCAGATAGAGTGAGCTACAAGAGCTACTGTCACATGAGACATGGAAGACAAAAGGAAGGGAGCAGCCATTTTGTAGGGTACACACATGTTCTCCCCGTTGTGCAAATAAACACTAACGCTGGTGCTGCTGAGAGAGGACTTTGCAAATATGAAGTTCCTAATCAGTTGACTTTAAGTTAGAGACATTATTCTGGTGGACCTGACTTATTCAGTAGAAAGTCCTTAAAAAATGACATGAGCTTCCTAAGGACAACAGCCTCAGTCCTTGGGGTTCTAGAAATCTTCCTTTCCTGACTTCCTGTGAACAACAAGCTTTGGCTAGCCTACCTGTGATCTTTCCTTTTATATTTCCCTACAGAAGGTCAGATTTTTTTAGCCTACTATAAGCCAATTCTTTGTAATAAATAACTAAATAAATGAGCAAACTAAAAAATGTATTTATTTTTGTCTGTTTGTCCATATATCCTACTAATTCTGCTTACCTAGTTGAATTTCTGACTGGTACACCTCATTAATGAGTTAACCAAATCTTTGACATGTTTATTCTATGTTTGTATGAATCATACTTCTTAAACTTTTTTAAAATTATACTTTAAAAGGTAAATACTGCATACCAGAAATAGTTCCTTTTAGCATAATATTACTAAACTTAAAATAGTAAGAAATCCAATGCTTTGTTTAGTTGAACAAATTCTTCTACATGGGTCCCAAGTAATTAAGATTGAGTTGTAATAGCAATATTATTAAGGAATAATATGATCTTAAATTAGCATTATTATTATTACTTAAAAAATACATTATCTAATTTATGATTTAGTATATGGAAACTAGTCCAATTTGGGGACTGTAACTTAATAAGAACGTTCTAAACAAGATACTCTAGAGTAGAATACTCGGTGACAGCCAGATATTTTGCTTGTCATCTACTTAAACTGATTGCTTTAGCCACATGCAACAGAAAAAGGATGAATACAAAGGATATAATGGCCGGATAAACCGGCACTCTGGTCAAATACTGCATCTTATCAATCACTTGGTATCAACAAGATGGAGTGGCAGCTAAGAAACATCTCTGGGAAAGGCCAACCATTTATATGAAGTGTTTCTGTCAGTTGAGTCAAAATCATGACTCATGATGACTTTTGGCAGTTAGAGAGACAGAAAGAGATTGTTATATTTTCCAAATGAGCCCTTGGAAAGTTGCATCTGGTGAACAAGCATCCTTTTAAAATAGCTGTTAAGATTAGTAAAGGATGGGTTAAGAGTTGGAAGAAATGAGAGTAAGAAAAAGGGTGAAAATGACTCAGAAGAGAAGAGAAAAAATGACAGGGAAAAGATTCTTTTTCAAATCACTGCCTTATACCACAAAGAGGAAAGCAACCAGTCTGTGGGATTTTCTGTTGGTGACTCAACAGTGGTATGATTAGTTGTGGCTCAGATATGTACATGGTTTGTGAGCCAACTAGGGCCTTTGCTAGACAGGGAGGGTGCAATGGGGAGAGTTGGCAGACCACTGTTCCTTGTGACTGAAAGAGGAAGGGTGTAGTCTGTTTGCACTTATCCTGCATTTCATCAGTTTAACTTGTGATGTTTTCATTCACTTAAAAAAAAATGATGAAGTGATTCCCAGTGGGTGTGTTTCGCTTTCTAAACAACAAAGACGTCTGTTTTTTGGTGATGCTAAAAGAGTAAATTTTCACCAACCGTTTTTTCCACATTATACAGGGTACGTGTTCAATTCCAAGTAGGAGGCTCCCTCAAAGAGAACAATTTTGGAAACCCCCACCTAGAAAAACATTTTGAATTTTTATGGTTCTTTTCATCCAAATATCTCAAGGGATTGATGAGCAAAATCTGAGAGCTGTGACAACATTTTGAGGTGGTAGCAGACAAGAGTTGCTGACAGCCCTTGCCAGAGGGAGAAATTGTGATCAAAATGAAGTCACCATGAGACAAAAGATAACAATAGAGCCAAGAACCTGATGCCTCAAAGTACCGCTGTTGCCGTAGAAACTTTTGTATACCTGTCATAACAGTCTCATTGCAATCATGCACAAAATAATACCCCCTTATTAAAATACTTATATTGCATATGTTTGCAGCTTACTGAATGAGGCTTGCATTTTTGAAGATCAGAAGTAATTTCCAGTGTGTTCCATAATCCTTAATATTTAGTACTTACTATCTTTATTAATCATAAAATGTCCTTGTTTGATATTAATGTACTTGTGTGATTACAAGTCAAGTTGGATGGTATATTAGTTTGCTAATGCTTCTGGAATGGAATGGCTTTTAAAAAGGGAATTTATTAAGTTACAAGTTTATAGTTCTAAGGCCATAAAAATATCCAAACAAAGGCATCCAGAAAAAGATACCTTGACTCAATAAAAGCCGATGTCTGTCACATGGGAAAGCATGTGGCTGGCCCTTGTTCCTAGTCCCATTGTTTCCAGCTTCTGATGCCAGTGATTTCTTCTCTAAGCATCTGTGGGCTTTCACTTAGCTCCTCTGGGACACAACTTGAAATTCTGGCTTGCTTAGCATCTCATGGGGAGGCAATGTCTGTTGGGCTCTGCATCTCCAAATGTCCATTTCTGGGCATCTTCTCTCTGTCAGCACTCCAAACATCCCCAAATATCTGCATCTGTCTGGGCTCTGAAGCAACAGTTCTCCAAGCATGTCTGTCAGCTCTGAAACAACTGTTTTTCCTCCAGAATGTTTCCACTCTTAAAGAACTCTAGTAACCTAATCAAAACCCACCTCCAGTGGGCAGAGTCACATCTCCATCTAATCAAAAGGCCAAACCCACAATTGGGTGTGCCACATCTCCATAGAATCATCTAATCAAAGATCACACGCACAATTGAACAGGTCAATCTCTATGGAAACAATCTAAACAAAGGTTTCCACCCTACAGTATTGAATCAGGATTAAAGGACATGGCTTTCCTGGGGTACACAACATTTTAGACCAGCACAGATGGCTAATTATGCTTGTGAGAGTTACAGGATCTCATTTCACCATAAATTGAACTTTTGGTAGAATATACCATTTGGCTTTTATTTTCCAAGTGGATTATTTAAGAATGTCAATGGAAAGGAAAAAAGACTAGCAAATACACCTTTTATGGGCTTGAAAGAGCAACGCTTTATTAGAAAGTGAATTTTTCTTCATTTTCAAACAAACCTTGTTATATTTCATTGTACTGTTGTTAAATTCAAGTTGACTATAACCTTGAGAGTTTTCTCAGGGATAGGTTAAATCAATTAGCATTGGTCTTATCAACCCACTAGATATGCAAAACAAATATCAAGAATATTAAATGCACTTCCTCTAAGCTCCAGAGCTTGGATTAAAAATATATTTATTGTGGCCTAAAGGACATTTAATCAAATGAGTTGCAAAGTAAGCTACTTTCATATAATATTAGTAAAATCTTTGCCAAATTAGTATCTGTACCAAAATTCAGGAATTTCTTCATATACATATCAATGTATTTAAAATGCTGAATCTATTTTTGGAAACCATTAATGACTAACATTTGTTCTACTGAATTTCAAAATGTAGGCACTGCCAAAAAGCCTCCTAGTATATGTACAAAATTTGTAAAAATACATAAAACTTTGCTTAACCAAAACCACAGGAACTCACGATAACTTTCCAGACAGCGTAATTCACCACTTAGTCATAGGGAATGCCAAACTCAACAGATAGATTTTACACCATGCCAAGAAGAGCAACAAAAATAAACCTTTCTTGGATTAGGAATAGAACGAAAGTCAATTCTAATGGCCTGGACACAAAATATTAATGATATTTTTATTATATCAAAATTTTATTAATATTAATGATAATAATAAAGTATATTTTAGTGTGACAACAATTACTTTAGAGATATTTTCTTAAACATTGGATCTCATCAAAATGGTACTAAGCAATAAAGAATAGTAGAGTATGTGGTACTATTTTCTATTTATCATACACTGAATATATTTATCATACATTTCTTTCCAGTTTCATATCTGATTAGTATCAAAGCTAAATTAAATGTGTTCAGCCAAATGAGAGAATTACAATGAGTTATCGACTGTCATTTATCCAATTGTCATCTTATCATAGGGAAGAAGCATGGAAAGTTCTTTTTACTCTAACTCCAAAACATATCCTGATTCTTACTTCTCTTTATCTCCACTCCCATTGTTTAGTTCACACTGTGTTAGTCTAAGCGGAAGTTTTGCAAAGTCTAGCACGACCCAGAGTGGCAGGGATAGCAGATAGAGTCCACAGCTCCCAAGGGGGCCAAAAGCCATTCAAAGGGTCTTTAGATTGAATGAACTTTGGACAGGGGCTGGGGCAAGGAGAATAGATGACATGAGCAGATAACACAAGGGACTAGGAATGGCAGCTGTAGATACCAGTCTACAGAGCTCAAAGATGAAGTAGGACAAGGAATGCCACACGTTTTGGTTTGTTAAAGCAAACTGGCTTTTAATAGGAATTTATTAGCTTACAAATTTAGAGTTCTAAGGCTGTGAAAATATCCCAATTAAGGCATCAAGAGGATACCTTCTCTGAAAACTGGTTACTGGTGAGCTTGGGTTCCTCTGTCAGTAAAACACATGGAGATATCTGCTGTTCCTTCTTTCCCAGAGTTCATTGCTTCAGCTTTCAGCTTCTCCATCTGTGGTTTTTTCTCTAAATCTCTCTGGGTTATTTCTCTCCATTTTGTGTGTGTGTGTGTGTGTGTGTGTGTGTGTGTGTGTGTGTGTGTTTGTGTGTCCTTTAGCCTCTTATAAAGGACTCTAGGCCTGCACGCAAAGGAATGTATGGGGTACATACTGCCTCCAAATCACCATACCATGGAAGAGGGAAGAACATCAATGGCACTTATGGCAGATGTCCTCTGGAGGAAACTTGGGTTTGTAAATCAGAAATAACTAGGTTATCCAGAAGTTTACTTGTGGATGTAAAAGTTCAAGTGTCAATTATTAAAGAATAAAGACAAATTGAACTCACATAACTGCACAATTGAATTGTGACCAATTGCATCAATTTCTTACAAGTGTACATAAGGGTGTTTTGAAGGTAGAATTTTAATTTCATTATTATTAGTATTATTATTATTGTTATTATTATTATTATTGAGAGAAAGGGTCGTTTAAAAGTTGCCAGCTGCTGCCACTGGTAGCAGATCGAGCACAAATCACTGTGGAGCAGTATGACTGTCCCTTCAGCTGTCGATAAGGATGGTAGCGGAATGTGTGAGACCATCTGTTCTTACTCTCTGTTGCTAGTACAGAAAACAGGGACACACCCAAGTAGGCTTCAAAGTTCCTTTTTTCTTTTTTCTCTTAAAGGGAACATTTAAGGAATTGGAATGGCCTCCATGAGAGAAAACAAAGCCTTTCAGGAAATATTGCTATCCCTTAGTTTGTATAAATCCATTCCTTATCTTGTATATAATCCATCCCTTAGTTTGCATATAAAAACATATGATATTCCAAAACCCAAGCTGTTGAAGAGGTACATAGATAACTTACTGCACAGAGCGTGAATGAATATTAAGCGATTGTCAAATTATTTACCAGCTTACTTTAGCTAAAATCTTATGAAAGTATTTAAAAGAAGTCACAGAGAAAATTGAATCAGAAACCTCAGTTGTCTATAATGAACTGCTAAATACAATTAAGATATTTACTCGTGTAATGGTGCTCGTTAAAAGTTTATATTCATGTATCATATTTCTCAATCACAATTAAGGAAATCTTTATACTATTAATTCACAAATTCTTGCACCCATTTCCCTGAAGAAATTGAATTTAGCTGTCAATCTAAGCATGTGAAAGGGAGTCAACATTTTTTTAAATTATCATCTCATGATTATGTGCTGATTATAAATTGCTAGAATTAGACAATGGAAAAATGGTTCCTACCTCTCACTTCCAATTGTTTGAAAAAATGGTATCTGGAACCCAATATACTCTGATAAGAAATGTAAAGTAAATAAAATTATTATTCAGAAAACAGCACCAATAACTAAAAAACCATAATTAAATAAGTAGAATTTTCAATCCTCTGGAAATCTCTCTTAAATATCCTGACAACATATGTTTTATTTGCTAAGTTTTTTAAAAACTATAGTCTTTGCTGAATGTTTTGCAGTGAGAACACTCACAATAACTAAGTTCAGTAAAACCTCATTTATCTGATAACAGTTCCTTCAATATAGAGTGTAATTTGAAGAACTTCCATAGTTATACAGACAGAGTTTTCCAGTTCATATTGTTCATTTATCTTGAAATAAAATTTCAAGGTTACAGAAATATATAGGAAACACAATGACCACGGACCCATTGTGAAATTATGTTGTGCTTCTCCCATATAGAAACACCACGATCCATCATGACACATTGCCCTATGCACTGAAACCCCTTTACACCAAAACCTAGTAGCTATGACCACATAATTAGAAGGCAGTCTCCTCTGGTTCCCAACATGATTAAAGGAAATGGGCTTACCCTGACATTTCTGCTCATTTGAGAAGCAGGAGCTTGACCTAGAACTATATAATGAAGAAAAATATACGTATTCTTACATTGCAAATACTACTCTATGTTGTTGATAATACTAAACGTTTATTCTACTATCTACCCCTAAAATACAAAAGACTTTTTTTTTAAGATTAAGGTAAATAAGAGAGAAAAGCAAGCAAGATAATTTCTATCATAGTTTTTTATTTTAATTTTAGAATTGATGTATTTATTTCTGTGAATATCTAATTCATGTACAGGGAAAAGAGTTCAAACAACTTGAAGTATATATAATAAGAGTGATTTTATTTTCCACTACTGTTCAGTTTTCTCTCCAAGGACAATAACTGTTACTAGTCCCTTAGTATTCTTCCACAGATTTCCTACACACATACTAGCATGTATATGTAGGTTCTTTCTCAATATACCAGCATTAGCATGATATGGATTGTTCTAGTTTGCTAGCTGCCAGAATGGAATAAGCCAAAAACTGAGTGGCTTTCCAAAAGGGGAATTTAATAAATTTCTAGTTTATAGTTCTAAGACTGAGAAAATGTCTTAATTGAAACAAGTCTATAGAAATGTCCAACCTAAGGCATCCAGGTAAAGATACCTTGGTTCAAGAAGGCTGATGAAGTTCAGGGTTTCTCTTTCAAGTGAGAAGGCACATGGCAAACACGGTCAGGGTTACTCTCTCATCTGGAAAGGCACATGGCAAACATGGCATCATCTGCTAGATTTCTCTCCCAGCTTCCTGTTTCATGAAGCTCCCTGAGAGGCATTTTCCTTCTTCATCTCCAAAGGTTGCTGGCTGATGGACTCTCTGCTTCATGATGCTGTAGCATTCTCTGCTCTCTCTGAATCTCTCTTTCTCCAAAATGTTTCCTCTTTCATAGGACTTCAGAAATTAATCAAGACCCACCCAAATAGGTGGAGACATGACTGTACCTAATCCAGCTTAACAAACGCTCTTGATTAAATCACATCTCCAGGAGATGATCTAATTACAGTTTCAAGCATACAATACTGAATAGGAATTAGAAGAAATGGATGCCTTTACAAAATGGGATTAGGATTAAAACACGGCTTTTCTAGGGTACATACATCATTTCAAGCCAGCACATTCTGCCCTCTGGACCCTAAAAAAGACATGTTTTCCCCATATACAAAATCATTCTTTCCATAACAATATCAGAGAATCTTATACCATTTCGGTAACATTACAAATACAATACAAGGTTAAAACCAGTAAAATCTCAAATTAATTACAAGCATGGTCTGTCCTAAGGCAAAATTCTCCTCTGTCTCTGGACCTTTGAAAACCCATAACAAGTTATTTGCTGCCAATATAAAAAGGAGGAACAATCATGAGATACATATATGCATTTCCATAGGGAAGAAAAAGCACAGGGGTCACAGGACCCATACAGTTTTGAAAACCTGGAGAGCAAAGTCCATCAGATTTCAAAGTCTGAGAGTCATTTATCTTTGGGGCTTTAGAAAGTGACAGTCCCACCTTTTCCAAGGGCCTACGCAGTGGCTTGCCTCTCTCCCCAAATACAACCTTGGAGGACATTGGGGAAACCACCTTTTTCTTGGCTTCACCCTCTCCATGGATCACGGCTGTACCCGGGCTCTCTGCTGTCTCCCGGGTACAAGCTCAAACCCTCTATGTGGTGACAACCAGGCTCTCCCCAAACCCCAGTTTCACCCTCCCCAAGGCTTGAGGCAGCATGACCCTTCCACTGCAATGAGATGGAAGGCCCTTCCTCTGCCTTTCAGGTGGACTTACCCTCTCCACAGGCTTGGGTGTGTCCGCTCTTCTGGCCTGAGGCTTCTTGACTTCAAACCTCTGCCTGCATGGTTTACCTCTGAAGTTATTTTTCCTCCAATGTGTCCCTTCTCTGAACCCCCTAGTCCAGACTGGCAGTGGCTCTGTTTATACAGGTCCCACAGCACTCTCGCTGGCTTTCTATGCAGTAGCCTTGGATCACGCCCTTCATACATAAGGAGTCTCCACAAATCCTTCCTGGATAACTCCAGGTCCAATCCTGGCTTTCTCTGAAATTGCTGACTGGTTTCACATTTGGCCAAATCCTCATGTAGGGCACTATTCTCTGGGATCTCCCTTCCTGGAGGCCCAGAAATTTCCAGAACATCAATTTCTGGTTTCTTTGTACCCAAGAGTTCACTTTTCAGCTTATTCTTTCCTGTCGCATTTCACTATAAACTGTGAGGAGAAAACAAGCTGCACATTTGACATTTAATTTGGAGATCTCTTCTGCTAAATATCCAAGTTCATGGCTTTTAAAATCAGCCTTCCAGCCAAAGCCACTAGTCAACTTTGACAGATTGTCTGCAATTTTAAAACAAGGCTTACTTTCCTTCCAGTCTATAATAACATGCGCTTCATTTCTGTATAAAGCATTATTAGAAGTGTCTTTAGAATCCACATTTCTATCAACAGTTTCTTCAAAGCATTCTAGGCCTTCTCTATCAAGCTTCTCACAACTCTTCCAGAATCTTCCCCTTATCCATTTAAAAAGCCTTACCATAATGTTTGGTATTTGCAAACTGCAGCAGCAGCAGCACCCCACTTTTGGTACCAAAATCTGTTCTAGTTTTCTAGCTGCCAGAATGCAATAAACCAGGAACTGAATGGCTTTTAAAAGGGGGAGTTTAATAAGTTACTAGTTTACAGTTCTAAGGCCAAGAAAATGTCCCAATTAAAACAAGTCCAGGGGCGGGCCGCGGTGGCTCAGCGGGCAAAGTGCTTGCCTGCCATGCCGGAGGACCTCGGTTCGATTCCCGGCCCCAGCCCATGTAAAAAACAAAACAAAAAACAAAATACAATAAAACAAGAAAATGTTTAAAGATGTTTCCCTTTCTTCCTTCCTTCCTTCCATCCTTCCTTCCTTCTCTCTGTCTTTAAAAAAAAAAAAAAAAAACAAGTCCATAGAAATGTCCAACCTAAGGCATCCAGGGAAAGATACCTTGGTTCAAGAAGGACAATGAAGTTCAGGGTTTCTCTCTAAGTGAGAAGGCGCATGGCAAACACGGTCAAGGTTACTCTCTCATCTGGAAGGGCACATGGCAAACATGGCATCATCCGCTAACTTTCTCTCCTGGCTTCCTGTTTCATGAAGCTCCCCAAGAGGCATTTTCCTTCTTCATCTCCAAAGGTTGCTGGCTGATGGACTCTACGCTTTGTGGTGCTGTAGCGTTCTCTGCTCTCTCTGAATTTCTCTTTCTCCAAATGTTTCCTCTTTTATAGGACTTCAGAAACTAATCAAGACCCACCCAAATAGGTGGAGACATGACTCTACCTAATGCAGTTTAACATCCACTCTTGATTAAATCACATCTCTAGGGAGATGATCTAATTACAGTTTCAAGCATTCAGTACTGAATAGGGATTAGAAGAAATAGCTGCCTTTACAAAATGGGATTAGGATTAAAACACGGCTTTTCTAGGGTACATACATCATTTCAAATCAGCACATGGATCCTCATATATGTTGAGTTTTTCTCCATTTAACATGCATACACTGTTCAATTACAGTAGATAGAAATCTCTCTCTTTTTTGTGTGTGTGTGCTGTATGGCAGGGGTCACATTTCATTCTTTTTCCACATGAGTATCTTGCAATTTCAATGCCATTTGTTGAATTGTGTTTGTTTGTTTGTTTGTTCATTTGTGGGGGGAAGCGCATAGGCTGGGAATCAAACCCAGGTCTCCCACATGGCAGGCAAGAATTCTACCATTGAACTATATCATACCTCCTATTATGATACATATAAATCTTAATTATTCTCTTTAATATCTTCATTGCACTGTATTGGATGGATTTATAATAAATTAAGTGAACTGTCTCCACTGATGATGTTTTTCAGTGTTGCAATAACTTTTTTTTTTGGAGGGGGTGCGTGGTCCAGGAATCGAACCCAGGTTTCCCCATGAGAGGCAAGCATTCTACCTCTGAAACACCCATGCATCCTATTTTTATACCTATATAATTATATACATATAAAGGTAGATCTGTAAGATAAATTCCTTGGAATTAAATTGCTAGGATAAAAGATATGTATTTGCAGTTGTGATTTGATGGATAAAATTGTATTTAACTCCAGTTGTACCAGTTTATACTACCATCTAAGTGTTAAAGTACCTGTTTTCCTGTAGTATCAGGTTTAGAACTTGTTGATTGCCTATTATGAATGTGACCAAATTGAAGATTTATTGTGAAAAAAATGGAAATACAAACATCAGTCAGAATTGAGAAGTTTGCATTTTTCTTTTTAATTAGACCAAATATAATCTTCAAATTTGAGCTTTCTTTGAAAGAAAAACCAACATCATAATTCATAAAGCCAAATTATTTAATATTACTTCTCTCCAAATTTCAGCATCACTAAAAATTAACCAAAATAAAATAACTACAGAATGAGTGTAGGCAGTACAATCAGTTGAAAGTTTTCTAGTCCCTTATGTTTAATTTAGAGAGGTGGAGAAAGTTTGTAATCAATTTCAAACCATTCAATGTGCATACCACTTTCAATTCTATTTTTCCCAAATTACTTATTTTTCCCCATATCTTATGTCTTTTTTTTCCTAAAACAGAAAAACCTAGGATACTAGTGCCTGAAAATAGAGTGCACTCTTAATGATTGAAAACATATCTTTAACAAACATTTACTACTTCACATGCTAGTTTCTTTTTAGTACTTTTTGGTACAGATCTGTAGTCTTCCAAATAAAAACACTTCTCTCAACATTAATACTTGAGGAATCGCAAGAGAATAAATGCTGGATTAGGAGTTACTTGTTCAATGATATTTTCCTTTAAGCAATATTCCATCTTACTTTTAACAATTAATCAACTAAAAAGGATTACGTTTGTTTACACCACATTTCACCCCAGCTTCTTATTCGATATACCTATCAGCCACCTGCATCCATTGGCTGTCACGAATAATGCTGCCATAAACATCACTGTGCAAATGCCTATTTCAGACCCTGCTTTCAGTTCTTCTGAGTATATTCCCAGGAAAGGGATTGCCTAATTGTATGGATCTGCTACATTACTCTCCCGAAGGGCTGCACCATTCTGGTACTCTACCAGTTATACGGATACCTCTCTCTCCACATTTTCTCTAGCACTTGATTATTCCTATTAATTTATCTATTTTGAATTTTCAGCATTTTTAAAGATATATTCACATGGTATATATTCTATCCAAATAAATAATCAACGTCTCACAGTATCCTCACTTAGTCGTACAATCACCATCACTCTCGATATTAGACAGTTTTCATTGCTCTGAAGATAAAAATAACAGATATGCACAAGAGAAAACCTAAAACACCCCATGACTCTTATTACTCCCCCCAATTATTTACCTATGGTATTATTGTTGTACTAGTGATGTATTCCAGTTAAATATAGTCCATAACATGCAATAAGTAGTTTTTCCCGTATAACACTTTATAATTAACTTTTTGTTGAGCATCATACCTTTGAAGTAGTTCATGCAAGAACTTACAAATGTAGTGCTAATCAGTGAAAGATACATGACTTTAAATAACCCTTTCAATCATATTCACCTTCGCTACAGCACTTATAATCCCACTAATGCACTGCCAACATCTATATTGATTCCCATGCATTTAAGTTCAACCTTGTTAACATGTCTGTACATATTAGGTGGCCACTCCCCTTTCTCTAGTGTCTATCTCTAGTTCTTCATATTCTGTATTTTAAGAGTCTGAGTTTACATTTTCTAGGGGGTTCATATTAGAGAGGTCATACAGTATCCTTTTTTATCTGGCTTATTTCACACAGCATTATGTCTTCAATATACATCCATGTTGCCTTTTGCTCAGGACATCATTTCACCTTACCTGGTGTATTATATTCCATTTTATATATATATACTACATTTTGTTCATCCACTCATCTGTTAGGGGACACTTGGATTGTTTCCATCTTTTGACAATTGTGAATAATGCCACTATAAACATTGGTATGCATATGTCTGCTCCTGTCAATGCTTTCAGATCTTCTGGATATACTGAGTAGCAGAATTATTGTGCCATAGGGTAACTCAATATTTAGTTTTCTGAAGAACCCCAAACTGTCTTCCACAGGGGAAGTACCATATACATCCCCACTGACAGTGGATAAGTGTCCCAATTTCTCTACATCCTCTCCAACATTTGTAGTTTCCTATTTGTTTAATGGCAGCCATTGTTATAAAGATGTGAGATGATATCTCATTATGGTTTTGATTTGCATTTCCCTAATAACTAATGAAGATGAACATCTTTTCATGTGATTTTTAGCCATTTGTATTTCTTCTTTGGAAAATGTCTATTTATATCTTTTGCCCGTTTTATAAATGGTTTGTCTGTTCTTTTTTCGTTGAGTTGTAGGATTTCTTTATATATACTAGATATCAAACCTTTATCAGATATATGGTTTCCACATATTTTCTCCCATTGAGTTGGCTGCCTCTTTTCCTCTTTGACAAAGTCCTTTGGGGCACAGAAACATTTGATTTTTTTAGGAGTTTCCATTTATATACATATTTTTTCATTGCTTGTGCTTTGAGTGTGTACCTATGAAGCTACCTCCTATTATGAGGTCTTAAAGATGATATGATGGAATATTGTGCAGCTGCAGAAAGGAGCAAAGTCATGAGCCATACAACGATCTGAATGCATCTTGAGGGCATTATGTGTAGCAAAGTGAATCAGAAACAAAAAGACAATATTGTATGGTCTAATTTATAAAATACCTATAAGAAAATTAGGACCTAGATTGTAAGCTTTTACAGCAGTCACATTTATTCCTGAGCTTTAAGTCTTATTTCTAAATTCTGAGATATTGTGCACCATGTGTATAACCTGGTATTTCCTCTGAACTTTGAGTGACACCTAAGACTCAGAATGTTGAATTCTACAGCTCTGAAAGACAGCAGCATTATTCTATACAGCAACTATAAAGAAGCTGAAAAAAGAGATCAGACTTCAGTTGGAGGTAAGAACAAAGCTGATCTGGTGGGAACTAAAGTCAACCAGAATATAGGGGAAAGGCTGATACTCTCTGTATTTTAGAATCCATCTATTGCATAGCAACCAAAGGAAGAAATGTTTATTTTGTCCAAAGTATAAATTTTCTGTAGCACACAATCTAACTTAACCTTTCTAGTCAGTTCGTTTAAATAACCTAAACACATGGAGCCTACAACTGACAATGGGATCTTATACTTCTGTATGGCATAATGTAATACCCTGATATATTGCAGGGTATATTGGGTAGAAAATTAAAGGTATTAGTCCCAAGGGACTGAAGAAAAAATATGGAACTATTAACCCACCCCCCCCGGGAAATCCCTGATACTCTCTCAAACATCAGGAACTCAATCTTGAGTCTTGCTCTTATGAAACATTTCTGTAATGCAAAAGCAAAGCCTACTTATAATTATGCCTGAGCATCACTTCCAGAGAACCTATTTTGTTTCTCAGGTGCAGCCTCTCTCTAAGCCCAACTCTGCAAATAAACTTAGTAGTACCCTCATACATGAGACATGACTTCCAAGGGTGTATCTCACTGGCAACATGGGACAATACTCCTGGGGATGAGCCTGACCCTGGCATCCTGCGCTTGACAATGCCTTCCTGACTAAAGAGGGGGAAAGAAATGTAACAAAATCAGGTAACAGTGGCTAAGAGATTTTGAATAGAGTCAAGAGAATTTTGGGGAGGTTACTCTAATGCAAGCTTCAGCTAGATATTGTAAATTGCCACAGTACAGTATGCCAAGCCTCAACCAACAGTATTTCTGAAAACCCTAAAGAATACCCAGGGCTCTATCAGAGGTACTATAAAAGTATAGTACCTATAAACTCACCAAGTTTATTTTTCAGAATCTTAAGGCCTCCAGATTGTTCTTATGCCAGATAAGCCCTGAAACCCAGAGGCACCAGTTTCCATGAATATCAACTAATTGAATTCCCCTACCCCATAAGATTGACATTTCTTTTCGACATGAAAAAGTTAGAACAGTCATTCCTTAAACACCCCCTGAAGATTGGGAGAAGAACCACGTGAGAGGGAGGACTTGTAACAGAGAAGAAATGTTTTTAAAAATTATTGTATCTACTCAATCACCATATTGATATTTCTTGTTAGTCTCTAGTGTATTGGAACAGCTAGAAGGAAGTAGATGACATTGTGGAACCGTAACTCATATCATGCAAATTTCTCTGTAACTACTTGTTAAAGTGTATTTTGAAATTTATCACTTTTCTGCATGTATGTCATATTTCAGAATAAAAATGTTTAACAAAAGGATTAAGTTGATAAATACATTTTTGCCATTACACCGTGGTATGAAATTTTTATATTCATTATAGCCACGTAGCTATGAAATATTCCCAGTGCCTTTGAGATATTAATATTCTTCTATTTCTCCATAGGATATGGAGTTACATTGTAAAGTAAGGGGAAAAGAAGAATTTCTTCAGCAGTTTAAGATAATTGTGACTAACTTTTGCTGTTCATTGTCATGTTCATTTGCTACTTAATTTTCTGTCAGCAACTTTCTTTTGCATTTATTTTCATATCAATACACATCCATAGTTGCTTTGGTTCTGATACAGAGCAGGAAGATTTAACCTGATGCTTTGAAGCATGTAGCATTAGAATTAAGTGAAACTCTGGGTGCCAAAAGTGTCCCTATAAAGAACTGCTTAACTGAAGTTTATCTCTCTCAGAGATTCAAGAAAAGGCCTGAGCAAGGCTGCCATCTAAGCCTCTCTAGCCATATTCCAAGTGAAGCTGAATTTAAGAATCTTGTAAGAGTAGCAGCTTGACTTTACTGCTGCGAGAATAAAGGGTTGCCTCAGAACAGTGAGGGGCCAGAGGTCAGCTCCTGAGGAACACGAACGAGGGTCTCAGTAGAAGAGAAGAGAAGGACCACTTATGGCCCTGGGGAAAAGAGACAAAAAGAAGAGCCTTGGGTATGTCTCCAAGTCTCTAGATGCCCAGTCCTAAGGATCCCTGTCTAAGCAGGGATCTGAATGAACTAAAAACTAAAGCAAAAGCAGCTTCAGGGACTCATAAAATACAAATATTCTCATCCTCGGTGATTGCGTACTATCCTCATTTTTGCAGTCAGATTTTATTTCATGGGAAATAAATTTTATAGAAACTTCTTTGGAATCATCAGATATATAAACATCTGTAGAAAATATATGGGTGCCAGTAGCTTTTGTCATACTCCACAGGGCTTAGAGCACTGAAGATCCTTAATCTTTGTTTAGTCCTTCTTCATTTCCCCACTTTGTTCACTGTCTGTTTATCTTACCACAGTCCATAGTCAACAACGCTATCAGCTCTCTTTGTAAAATAAAGCCATACCTTCTCCCAGGATCACCTATATCATTCGGTCCTTTCTCAATATGACATTTTTTTCACAAAACGGTGTTCCAAATTCAATTGGTAGAATTTCGAAATTGCGTGGACATTTTGAGAGGCAGGCCAAATGTCAACCAAGAGGGCATTCATTTTAGATGTTGCTATCTCTAAGAAAATTCGTGCTATTGCAAATGAACTATATTTTTTTAACAAGCACATTACTTATATTTGGTTACCTGAAAGAGGCTTCAAGTACTTAAAAATATTTATTTATAAACATTTTTACTGCGTTTTAGGTAACTGGGAGTTTGGGTTTGATGTGTAGCTCATTATAATTTCTATCACTTAAAAGTATGGAAATAGGTTCTTGATCAGAATTTTCGTGCATAAAAAAAGATTATTGTGAGCAAATACTAGACAACTGTATTAAATTTAATGCTAAGTACTTGCAAATCATTATATTATTGACTGTGAGAAATACAAAAATAGAAGTGATTTTTGTCCTGCTTTCAAGGAGCTTACCATTCAGTAGGAAAAAGAAGGCAGACATATACATTAACTATAGATTAATCTAACTCTTATAACTGTGATATAACAATCAATTTTCATATCTAATGTTAACTCCTGAAATTGTAGTAGCTGCTTGGGGTGCTGTGTTAAGAAGGATTCTGAAACCACAGACCCCTTGGGAAAAGAATGCAATGGCAGTGATGTTTGTAAAGAGACTATTTGTCTCCCCTACCCTAGAGATTCACAGAAGGAGAAAAGAAAGTGATAAATAAAATCTCCTGAAAGAGGTGACATTTAAGATGAGCAGGGTATTTTTAGGAGTAGAAATGGGATGCCACACACTTACTTCTCAAAGATTCCCTATTAATTCAATTAGCCAGTGGTACTAGAATAGTTTGGAACAATCTACAAACTTATTGAAAACAAGCTTCTATTTTACAGGAGTTTCTTAATTTGTTGGGAATAATGTCTCTCTAATAATATTGTTTTCTATTTCAAACTTGCATGCTTAAATTCCTAAGAATGAATTGGCGACTTAAACTAAATATATTTGATGATTTATTTGATATTTTCTCATGTTGAGTAGACTAGAAAATCATCTTTATCCAGTTCTTGGCCGGTTGAAGTTGCTTTACTTCTCCAATGCAACACAGTTACAAGGTAATATGTGAAGATATTAAAAATCTTTTATTTAAGTGCACCATTTACTCCACTGTAATCAATGCCCCTTGTGTGATTTCTGCATTAACATTCTAAATCAAATTATTCAATTCCACTACTGGTAATATAACAATACTTCCCCCATCCAAACTGTGCCATCCAATATAGTGTTCACTGGTGGCTATTTTAATCTGAATTTCAAAATTCACTGCCTCAGGTTTACTAGTATCATTTCAACTTCTAAATGAACACATGGGGTCAGGGATACCAAATTACCGCAGATATTAGAGCACAATGCTGAATTAATTATGAGGCTAGATTTCCAAGCGTTATAGGAAAGCCTTTCACAGTTTTACCTTTATTTTTTCATCTAACCTCTCTCTTTCTGCCACATTCATCCAGTAGACAGGCATTCATATCACTTGCCATTCACAAATCAGATATTTTTGAACTTTTGGAATTATCATTTTCATGACCTCAATGTTGTTCATTCCCTTGTCCATCTGAAGAATTCCAGGATGCCCTTTAAGACTCAGATATCATCTCCTATGAAGTACTTTTCCGATAATCTGAACAAAGTGGCCCCTTCTCTGTGTTCTCATGCTGTCTTATTTACACCTCCAACACAGCATTGTTTATAGGGCTGTAATTTGTTTACATGGGTTTGTCCCATTATAGATCACAGGCCTTTAGAGGGAAATATCTTCATTCTTTTCATCTTTGTAACCCTTCATGATAGGAATAGAATGGGCACTAAGCATGTATTAATTTTTCCATTCCTAGGCTTATTTCCCCCATTTTAAATGCTGACTGATTGACTTTGAGTAACAACTTTACCTATGAGTTATGGGCAGAAACCAAAAATCCTTATGTTACTAAATCAAAAGTTCACTCTATAAGAAGGGGGCTTATATAAGAGGAAGGCAGAGCAAGAAGTCGCCTTAAACAAGAAGTAGAACTTGGCAGATAGTGGAATGTGTTTAACTTACTCAATATAATGTTAGAGTAATCCTTTTGGAAACTCCATAAAATCAGATAAGATTCTCCTATATCTGTCATGAAAGAAGTAATACCTTAGGTAGAAAAATGAATATCTTTTATAGTTTCTTGTTTTTTGGGTCCTGCAGAAAGTGGTAGCCAGAAAATTCAGTGAGAATCCTGAGTCGTCTGTCCATAGTAATTTGGCTGGATGCCGAGGGGACTACCTTCCAAGGCACTGAAATTCCATCATTGTATATGCAACCAGCCTGAATTTATACTATACTCTCAATAACACGGTCTTGAATTGTGATCACAAAATTCTCCGTTATGTTGTTCTATCTCATACCGACCATTGGAAGATTGAAAAAGAGATGTAAGTTCTGAGATGTGCTCTTTATAAATGTTGCCCTTAAATTTCTGAATTAAAAAAAAAAAGTTTTGCTGTCAAGATGTGAGTCATATTCTTTGTTTGTTTGGGGAGCCTTTAAAAAATCAAAATGCTCTAGTAGCTTCCTCTGGCAAAAGCAGAAGAGCTTACAAATTATAGCGTAGCTACCTACCATCAGTCACAGAGCTGGAAAGGGCCTCTAGTCCACAGGACTATCTGAGTGACGCAGAAGAGTCCTTTTCAAGGGTCTTGGAACAAGCGATCACTTGGCTGCCATCAACTGTTTCTAGAGGAAAGGAATCCTCAAGTCCAATAGACCAGAGGGTCTTCTGGCTCTGCCAAGAAGAGTGACAGAGGCTATAAAACTGTCTGCTCTCCTCCTTTGCTAAATTTCTTGCCAGAAATCACACAGACTCGGAGCTGTTGAAAATACAGCTGCTTTATTTCAAAATGCACCATGCAAAGGATGTTGCATCCTACTCTCTCGCTCCATCTACTGGAGCTTATTCAAAACACTGATCTAGTTAGCACTTAGCTAGGAAAATTTAGATTCTAGAATATCTTCCCATCTCCTACTATTCCCCTGGGAAGACAAGGTCCTCAGTGAGCAAAGAGTCTGATTGCTGAAACAATTTGAATTCTTATGCAGAATATGTTTTATAAAGAGGAAAGGAGCAATGGATAGGGCAAATGAATTAAGTTCATTCTGAAGACCACATTCATTTGGTGTGTGTGCGTTTCCTCCAGAATAAAGTTTACATTTTATTACTGTATCGAGAAAATATTTATTTTTCCATTGTGCCTTGAAATTAGTGGCCATTACATCAGTCACTTGGAATGGAGGAATGGGTCCTGGATTTGAACCCAAATGATAAAAATTCAGTACAGACCTAAATGCCTTAATATCAGACATTTGCCACCTTTTAAAAATTGTCTAGAGCAGATGCTCTCATTGTGGGGTTTCTATTAAGAATTCTGCTATGATAAAAGACACACTCCACAATATTGTTAAGATCCATAGTTTTGGACCTCTGCCCTCAATTCTGACCCCTACTGCTGTGAAATATTTGCCTTCTAAACGTGCCTATGGCCTTATTTTCACTTCCTATTGTAATGGCTCCCAGAGCTTTACTGGGATCTCCCACTATTGGCTGGCCTCAAAGATATCCACACAACTCTGAACATCTTGAAAATAGGACCCATCTTTATAGCTCTGTATTTTCTGTATCTACACAGATATAGCACATAGAAGAAACCTCACACCGAATGGGCTCTCCTGATCTTACTCCCTGACTGTTCTTTCCTCAAGGCTCTTGGAATCAGGTCTGCCCAGGCTTATCATTCTGAGTACTTGCGGCAGTATGACCTTGGGCAAGTAATACAATTTCTCTGAAAAGCTATTTACTTATCTAAAAAAACTAGAACTTCCAATAATCTCTTTGACAGCCTTTAAAGTTTTGGTAAAGATGAAATGAGTTAACAAATAGGAAGTTACTATGCCTAATGCAAGTCCCCATTTAACTGGCAGTTCTTCCCGTTGTAATGCATATATATCGGAAATTCATCTACTCCAAGAATTTAAAAACCTACCTATTCTAAGATGTCTTCTTTCCCTCTATCCTGGAACACAAAGAACACTACACACACACACACATACACGACTAGTGTCCTAATTAAATATATAGGCTGAATCATAGTAATATTAGGAACATTTCTATATGAATAACAATGCCACACATATGCTTCTGTATATAATATACAGTCAAAGGCTATTGTTCTTTATGCAACAAACCAAATGTATTATTTACCCTTTGTGATTTTATGGGAGTAATTTGATTGGTATTGATAATGTGGAGGTGGAGTGGTAATGAAAATCAATAAGGCTAAATATTGCCCATCTGACAAAGGAAGTAAATGTAAGTATGCTTTCTGCATTCCAGAAGCTGGTACAGTGTTGTAAAAAAATCTTAGGATCTTGGGGTATGATAACCATAGGATTATTTTCTGGCCCACAGTCAATTCAAATATGGGATAAGTGTGTATACTTGTCCATCTTCAGACTCACAGGTATTTGGTCCATGATATGGTTGATTTGAGTTGAGTCTTAGTAAGATGCAAACCAAATTAGATTTGCATCAGATTCTGCCTCCAAGAATTATTAAAACAGAAGCTGTTAAACTGAGGCTTCAAAGATCACGATTTACTCATTAACAAGTACTAAGTACCTACAAAGCACCAGGCATTCTTCTCTCTCAGTTTCTGTTTGTCTTAAAAAAAAAGTTTTTATATTGCCCACATTGCTAAGAGAGATTTTTCACTGGGTTGGCATTTTTTATTTTATTACATTTTCTGACATATATTATGTTAAGAAGTTAATATTAATCCACAAACTATGCTTTGAAAGTAATTTTTTTTCCATTGATTGATTTTTTTGTTCACTTTGCATTTGGTAGTCTGAAGTTAAGTTTTAGCACACTTCGGCTGTCTTCATTGTTATTTCTAATCCTCTGTGAGGTTCATTGAGAATCTTAAACCTGTTTTTTCATCAGTGTGGACAGTTGGATAAGCATTTATTCACTATCTTTTCACATGTGGTGTCTTCCCTGGTCTCTCCACCTTCTCCCTCTGGAACGCCAATTAAATATCTTTTAGAACTTTTCACACAATCTCCCTTGTCACTTAACCTGTCTTACATATTTTCCATCCAATTTCTCTATGCTGAATTCCAGATCATCCTTTCTGCCTAATTTTTCAGTTCTTCATCTTGTTTTCAGCTGTGTCTAATCTTCTGTAAAATTTATCCATCGAGGTTATAATGTTGGAAATTGCATTTTTTATTTCTGGGAGTCACCTTTGCTGCCTTTTCAAACCTTTTGACCATTTTTAAACATCTCTGTACTTGCACACATTTTTAAGTTTATAATTTTAATTTTAAACACAGTAAGTATATATTTTTAATCTGTGTCTGAAAAGTTCAGTACCTAAAATGTTCATGGGTATGTTTCTGTTCTCTGTTCTCTCTGCTGTTTCCAGCATATAGTGTCCTGAATCATCATGTGCCTCATTAGCTTTAAGCACATACTGTCCATGGTCTGGAAAAATTATGCATGTGGACACTTTGAAGATTAAAATAAAGGATAATTACATGAAAGTTTTGAATTTTTTTGTAGGTACCTAAAAAGGCATTACCACGTTGGGATCGCTATGACATCGATTAACCTCCTGTTTTTTTGTTGTATTTTTTTCACAATTACCAAGTGATACTAATTTGGGCTACAATGGGTTATTCAAATCTGGCTTTTGATTACATTTTCTTAGGGCTCGGTCCCATTCTGTTCTGCTCCAATGCAACTTTCCCGGATGCCCAGGAGAGGGGAGAAGGTGCCACATTTGCTACCAACTCACCATTATTCTGAGGATGCAGACCTCTGTAGTCCTAACAATACAGGAAGAGTACTCCGCTAGATTCCTTACGTTGGGTGTATGGCAGTCCCTGGGCTCTAATCTCAATTCTCCACATGTTTAAACCATCAAAACTGAAGTCCAAAGTGACCTTGATCAATAATTGCCTTCAGGGAACAGCCCTTGGACTGACCTCTTGGATTCCAGGTCTTCGTTAGGTTTTAGCTTAGTAATACCTAAATACCTTGTCAGATCACTGATGCTCTCTGAAAGATGTTTATAAAATATTTAATCTGTTGATAGTTTCAATGGGAAGATTGGTCTGAATAACGCAACCTTCATATTCCTGAAAACAGGACAAGAGGTGCAACATTTTCTCAACAAATTTCTTGAATTGAATTTAAGTTTGACTCAAAGTGGAGCAAGGACACTGTGCAAACAAACATGACCAAAATGAAATTCATGAACCCACCCAGGGTATCGGAAATAGTGATACCATTTTACTATACTAAGCATGTATTGGTAAGAATTTGGCAGGGTGCTTTTTAGGAAAAAAAAAAGTATAACTAAATTGTATTTAGGGCGGGCCGCGGTGGCTCAGCGGGCAAAGTGCTTGCCTGCTATGCCGGAGGACCTCGGTTCGATTCCCGGCCCCAGCCCATGTAACAAAATACGGAGAAACAGAGTACAATAAAAACAAGAAAATGTTTCCCTTTCTTCCTTCCTTCCTTCCTTCTATCCTTCCTTCCTTCTCTCTGTCTTTCCTTTAAAAAAAAAAAAAAAAAAAAAAAAAAAAAAAAAAAAAAATAAATTGTATTTATTTATCTATTTATTTGCATGGGCACGCACTGGGAATCAAACCCAGGTCTCCTGCATGGCAGGCAAGAACTCTGCCTGCTGAGCCACTGTGGTCTGCCCTAAATTTTTAAAAATCAATTCTATATCTGAAGAGAAATCAAAGCAACTTAGAGAACCAAAGGTGCCTCTCAAAAAATTAAAAAGGTTTCTATTTTAAAAAACTACAACTCAACCTAAACTGTAATGGTACAAGAATGGGATGGAACAGACAGAAGAATATTAAAACTCTTGATAATCAAAGAACAGAAATTGGAGACATTGAAACCAGTCTTACCAGAAATCATTCAGGGCTCATAACCCTGAAGGTTTTACCAATTTCTTGATGATGTAGGCTTTGCATTCAACATTACATTGCAACTTCCCCTGACGCCATTCATCAGCTTAATTTTTATAGGACTCTACTAAACTTGATTGCAGAGTAAACGATGATAACTTCCTTAGTCTAGTTTCAGTTCAGCCATTTTCTACTAATTCTTTTGGGTTCTATATAACATCCCAAGTTAAAGAATGTATCTAGGTATTATTACTGATAGGTTTCTGGACCAAATGAGCTGCTCTTTTTCTC
The DNA here is from genome assembly GCF_023851605.1 of Tamandua tetradactyla. Classification (NCBI taxonomy): domain Eukaryota; kingdom Metazoa; phylum Chordata; class Mammalia; order Pilosa; family Myrmecophagidae; genus Tamandua; species Tamandua tetradactyla. Next base: position 159,407,425 of record NC_135332.1, read on the forward strand.
AAACGCTATTAAGCCAAAGTTATTTCTGGCTGGCTCCCTACAAAAGTAAGATACATATATATAAAGGAAAATAATTACATGGTGTTTGTTAGTCTGGCTTGTGTTCTGGGCAATTGGGAAAAATGGGAGCCTGATTCTGCAGAAGAAAGATCAGTGCTTTGGAACCTCTGTAATTGTTTAATGCATACATTTCTTTCTGTTGATTCTCTATTTTTAAAAATTCTATGACCTAAATGTTTGGCCTCAGCAAGAATGCATGGCACAAAGCTTAATCATAACATTTCAAGAAAAAAATGGCTTTTTATGGATTCAGTACTTGAAAGGCTTTGATAACCACTTTCTTGATCAAAATAGGTAGTGACCTACATAGCAGCCAAGGCGTTTAAATTCAGAGTGGCTGTCTCCTGATGGATGGAGGAGCAGGCAAGGAGTCTTCCTGCTAACGTGTGGGCGGATAATTTTATGTGACAGCCACATTATGAATGAGGCCATACGAGCATGAAGTAGTTCACAGCCCTCACTTCTATCAAGTTCTGCTGATTAAAAAAAAAGGTGTGGTTCAAAAATTATCTGAGCCGCCAATAATTTTTGGCTTCTCCTGAAAGTCAAAGTGTATGAGAATACATTAGAGGTTCTGGAAAGGAAGCCATGTCATCATAGGCAAGAAGACTTCCAGGAGTTCGCTTCCCAGTTGGCCCAAGCGAGCCTTCCAATGCAGCATGAAGGGTGGAACTGGTGCGTGAAACCTCATATATTAAAATTGTCTGTGTAGCTTTTAAACGTAGCTATCCAGACAGTGCTCATAGAAGTTGTCAGCTTTATCAGGAATCCTAGATTCAGGCATCTTTTCATGACCTCCAGCACTGAAAGGCTCTTTTATAATATTGCACACTGTGTTGCAAACATTGTTGTCATCCGTGGGTTTGAATCTTCGGGGAGTCTGCATTCTGTCAGCGCTCTTGGCAAAGACTCAGGTAGAGAAACATTTACTTTAAAATGATTAATTATTCCCAACTCAGCTTTGTCAAGGACCACGTTCTTTGGTCCTCTTTTTTTAGTCATTGATCCTGAAACACTTCTGTAACTTGCTCAGCTTTCAAATTAACATGTACACTTTGAAAAATGCACATACTTGATTATATCTTTCTTTTCCCTAGAAACTGACCACGGCAGACTGTGTTGGACAAGCACAGTATAAATATCTATTTCATTAGTAGTATTATTTGAATGGTTTGATTTGATTATGCTGTTTCTAAACCACATTTATGGGCCAGCTGCTAAAGCCAGGATTCTGAGATAGGAATTTGATTTGATAGGGTTTTAATAATGCAGTTGCTGTCACAGTGTGTAGCACTAAATAGTACACCATAATACCATTAAACTGTTCCACAAAAAACAACAAAATGATCTAAAACCATTTTTTTCCGAATATATCTGACCTGAGGTTAACAAGGTAGAATCTCAGACTATTATAAACATAAACTATGCTATAATTCATTTGTACTAGTAGTAAAAGATATTTTAAAACTTTCAGACAAGTGAAAATTTTGTTTTGTGTTCCTTTCTATTCAAACGTACTTTGCTGCAAGAGGAAGCTTTTTCTCCCCGTTAGGAAGGGGAGGGAACAGGAGGGTACTTTCATGTGTTGCTGTGTGCATGTGTGTGTGTTTTCTAAAATGACCAGTGCGTCAAATAATGCAATATGTCAAATTGCCTCACTATGCCTTCATTTAAATGTGTTTGAGGGCTCAGGTTTTAAAGTAGTTTCACTTTTATTGGAAGGGGAGCAAAAATGAAAATTAGATAATAGGAAAACATTACTCGGGTCATATTCTCTCATCATTGTTCATTGGTTAAAAAAAAAAAAGACTAATCAAGAAGGATAACTTATAGGAGAGCCACAAACTGACAGAGCTTGATAGGGATATTTACACACCACTATGAACTAACCAAACCCATGCTTGCCTCAAAGTCAATGCCATTTGTGCCCTGGATGTAAGAGCAGGTAATTTGTCCAGACTTTTTTTTTTCCAAACTTTTTAAAGCACATAACAAACAATGAAATTTTCCACGCTGGTGATCACATCTACAATTAATAATTATAAAGACTTTCAATCTTGATTGTCTTTTGAATTGTGTTTATATTATACAAAGTTATTAGTAAAACCCAGGTCTATTGCAAATAAAAGTTTCTTAAAACCACCCCTTTAAAATAAAAGTTTGGAATCCTTGGATAAATACAGGTATTCTTGTAAAAAAAACGGTTTTCCCATTTAAGCTTTAGGGTATATTCATTTGTCAGTTCATTCAACAAATATTTATTAAGCATCTAAAATGTACCAAGTCCTGTTCTAGGCATGGGCAAGGAGCAAACATAAAAATGCTCCCACATCATGAAACTCATGGGATAATTCATGCTTCATGTCAGGGATCCACAAACTATCCTCCTAGTTAAATCTGAGTCACTGCCTGTTTTCTTTTCTTTTTTCTTTTTTGCAAATAAAGTTTATTATCACACAGCCATGCTCATTTGTATGTATTTTGTCTCTGGCTACTTTTGCACTACCAAAGAAGAGATGAATAACTGTGGCTGAGACTGCATGACCCACAAAGATGGAAATATTTACTATGTAGGCATTTGCAGAAAGAGTTTTCTGACTCTTGATTTATGGCAATACTACAAAACAAGGCCTTTTGCATTACAGTAGAGATAGCAATCAGTTCATAAAGTCTATAGTGCGTGAAATAAAAGAGAAATCCAGATTTGGATGTTAGGGAATTCTCTTTACCAGTTGTATTAAATAGACTATGGTACCCCGAAAACCTGTGACTATGTTACTTTACATGACAAAGAAACTGTTCTAGTTTTACCAGCTGCTGGAATGCAATATACCAGAAATGGAATGTCTTTTAAAAAGGGGAATTTAATAAGTTGCTGGTTTACAGTTCTAAGGTCAAGAAAATGTCCCAATTACAACAAGTCTATAGAAATGTCCAACATAAGGCATCCAGGGAAAGATACCTCAGTTCAAGAAGGCCAATGAAGTTCAGGGTTTCTCTCTCAAGTGAGAAGGCACATGGTGAACATGGTCAGGGTTCCTCTCTCATCTGGAGGGGCACATGGTGAACACAGTGTCATCTGCTAGCTTCTTCTCCTGGCTTAATGTTTCATGAAGCTCCCCGGGAGGCATTTTCCTTCTTCATCTCCAAAGGTCACTGGCTGGTGGACTCTGCATCTTGTGGCTAAGTCATTGTGCTCTGCTCTCTCTGAATCTTTTTCTTTCTCAAAAATGTTTCCTCTTTTATAGGACTCCAGAAACTTATTAAGACCCACCTAAATGGGTGGAGACATGCCATCACCTAATCCAGTCTAACAACCACTCTTGATTAAATCACATCTCCAGGGAGATGATCTGATTACAGTTTCAAACATACACTACTGAATAGGGATTATTCTGCCTTTATGAAATGGGATTTAGATTAAAACATGGCTTTTCTAGGGGACATACATCCTTCCAAACCAGCACAGAAACTGCAGAAGTGATTAAGGATTTTGAGAAGGGAAGATTCAGAAAGGAGATATGGCAACAGAAAAAGAAGTCAGATAGAGAGAGAGACTCGATGCTGCTATGCTGCTGACTTTTAAAATGGAAGGAGTCATCACTCAAGGTATGCAGGTGTTATCTGGATGCTGGAAAAGATAAAGATGTAAACTGTCCTCTGAGATCTTCCAGGAGGGACCAGCCTTAACAGCATCATGACTTTAGTCCAAATGACCCATTTTTAACTTCTGACTGCACAACTGTAAGATAATTGGTTTTGAGTCCTTCATTTGTGGCAATTGGTTATAACAGCAATAGAAAATTCATAAAGTGATGAAGAACATGGCTCTGTAGTGAAAGAGCCTGAACTTATGTAACAAGTCTGCTACTTACCATACACAGTAAGTACAGGGTCATGGGCAGTGTTCTAGTTTGCTAGCTGCTGGAATACAGTATACCAGAAATGGAATGGATTTTAAAAAGGGGAAAATAATAAGTTTCTTCTTTGCAGTTCTAAGGCCAAGAAAATGTCCCAATCACAACAAGTCTATAGAAGTGTCCAATCAAAGGCATCCAGGGAAAGATACCTGGGTTCAAGAAGGCCAATGACATTCAAGCTTTCTCTGTAGTGAGAAGGCACATGGCGAACATAATCATAGTTTCTCTCTCATCTGGAAGGGCACATGATGAACATGTTGTCATCTTCTAGACTTCTTCTCCTGGCTTCCGGTTTCATGAAGCTCCCTGGGAGCCATTTTCCTTCTTCATCTCCAAAGATTTTTGACTAGCAGCCTCTATTTCTTATGGCTATGTTGTTCTGCTCTGCTCTCTCTGAATCTCCCTCATTCTCCAAAATGTTTCCTCTTTTATAGGACTCCAGAAACTTATCAAGATCCACCCAAATGGGTGGAGACATGTCGTCACCTAATCCAGCTTAACAACCACTCTTGATTCAATCACATCTCCAGGGAGATGATCTGATTACAGTTTCAAACATACACTATTGAATAGGGATTATTCTGCCTTTATGAAATGGGATTTAGATTAAAACATGGCTTTTCTAGGGGGCATACATCCTTTCAAACCAGCACAGGCAGATTTTTAAAATTTTCAGAGTCAGTTTTCTTAGCATAAAATTGAATAAAATAATAGTACTTCATTGAGTTTTCTGGATATTCAATGAGATACAAGGTAAATAAAGCACTCAGCAAAGTATCTGGAATGTAATACTTGCTCAGTAAGTATTATATATTATTATTATTATTATTACCACTGTCATTATTATCATATTTAACTTCAAGTTTCCTCATCTAAAACCAGAGCAGGGCCAAGTTCATCTACAAATTTCTATATGTTTAAAATATCATGATCATCAGGTAGTGGTTACTCAAACTTTTTCAGATAGTAGGACTGGTAATCATGATTCACTTATGGTGTTACATTCATGTGTTTAATTCAGGTATAATTTCTGCCACTACTTTACTTCTCACCTTCAATATTTTTCACTTGGGTTGCAAACAACCACTAACCTGGTATCCTGAGATGTCTCGGTTATCCTCCAAGCCAACAGACAGGTTCTTATGAACTGCAAAGCTGATTTCATTACTTCTCTTTTTAAAATTCTGAACTCCTTAGAATGGCCAAAAGCTTTTCACAATCTGAGTCTGGCTCACCTTTTCAACCTCATCTCTCCCAAATGCTAACCCCTTCCATTGAAAGATAAACACTGGTAATCCTGGAAACATCTCATCTCAAGGCCTCAAGTATTCTCTTGTTCCTTTACAAATGCCTACAGTCATTTTGCTCTGCCAAGTCTGACACATTAGCAGATGCCCTGTTCCCAAGGAACCTACCACGTGCTTCCAAAGCATCCTGCATGTTCTTCTATCAAGTACCATGATGTATTAATTGATACATCCGGCAATGTTGGGTATCTAGTTCAAGCAAGCATTATCCTAGTGGCTATACATATAATACTTCTGTCCTCTATGTCTTCAGTATTTAGTAGAATATCAGAAAGGTCAACACAGATGACTCTCATGTCTTAGTCTTCTCTGTTATTGAGGTTCAAAAAGAGCATTTTATAATATAAGCACATTTTATAAGCAAAAAATGTTGTCATTTCCTTATTTACAAAAGCCCCTGAATGCACTAATTTGCAATAAACAAACACAGTGTTAGCCTCATATTAGCCTCCTTATGAAGGTAGAAAACAGACCAAAATGTAACTTTGTGACCTCACACATGGCATCCTTTTAAAATCATGGAGCAATGGGAGACGCCTCAAAGAAGAAATCAGGAAAACGAAACCATATGCAAGCTACATCACCTCCATGTAAGTCATCCATCTTCTGGAATTTTTATGTCTGTGTTATTACTAGTTTAATTGGATTTCAGAACTACTGGGAGGAGGCCACATCTGTCTCTGTGTTGTGTACAGTTCTTCATGCATTGTAAGTATTTAGGAAACATTTTCTAACTCCAGGCAAAAAATCAAAACTAAAACATCCTGTTGATCTGCTCATTTACTTATTAGTTTCCCCAAAACTACAGGTGACAACTTTGCAACTTCTATATGTTAATTAAATGCCTATTCCTGGGCAAGAAGAAATCCCTTGCCTTTCTGAAACATACCCTATACTAATTACTAGAATTGACTACCACACGAGTTTTGCCTTAGCTGTTCTTAATACTTTCTCAAAGTTTCATATAGTCCCAAGTATAGTCTTACTTCTTCAAAGAGTCTTTTTATGTCCTGTGGGGTTTTGCATTTTTGCATTAAAAAAACATTTCTATTAAACACATGCTATATTCCTAAACTTGTGAATAATGCAATTGTAAGGACTCCTTTAAAGAAGCCCACATTTCATTACCTGACTGTGAAAGCTTTATGGGAATTGTTCCACAGCAGTATGTAGTGACTTTAACCAGTAGCTTGATGTTGCTATCTCAGCTTGATCTATTCATATGGTTCAATAAAACCTTAGTTTTTATGGAATTATCCTGATTACTTCTAAGCCAGTTTGGGCTCCTAACATTTTTTTAATCAAAAGAAAATTTTGAACAAAGGTATTATTACCTTACATAGTTTTGATGAAAGAATTAACATGCACAAGACCTTCAAGTTACTTTAAAAATGAATATTTATTTCTCTTTAACCATTTAGCATGGCCTTTCCTTATCAAAATCTAGAATATATTAGGTGAGTAAATGGATAGGTATTTGCAGAGATGATTTTGAGAACAGTTTTTAACATTAAAACAATCTTATTCTCAGATGAGGGTCAGGGATTATGAAGAAGTTATAACTATTCTGTGCTGGTCAAATAGGGGCTTAAATTCTTTAGAACTTGTTTTCCATCCATGAAGAAAAAAACTTAGAGTTGCTTTTTAAAAGCATTTATTGGACTTTGTAAACCTTAAAGAAATAAGACAGGACAACTTATAGAGACATTAATTTATAATTTGTACTCAGTTCCTACAGGTATTCCTACTCTACTTCTTAGCCAATCATTTATTCAATCATTAAAAGAATATAGTTTGTGAACACTTATTGGGCATCATGGTCTAATTGCTGAAGGCATAGCTGTGTGCGAACAGGCAAAAATGCATACCCCAGAAAGGGACAATATGGCAGCATAGTGAGTTGTGGAATTTAGTTCATCCTTCAAGGCATCTAGTAAATAGCTGGGAACGGTAGGGAACAACTGTTGGACAGACATCAGTGACAAGACATACATTGCACATCAGGTTGGAACTGGTGGAACGGCTGAGATCCCACACAGAACTGCAAGTCTCCCAAGCTGCAGAGGCTGGCGCACCTCCCCCATAGGCTGGTTCCTGAGAGAAAAAGAAACAGACCCTACTAGGAGCAAGGAAGGTAGCTCAGCCAAGCTCCAATTGTGGAATTAATTTAAAAATTTAGGCCACTGAAAACATGCCCTGAGCACAGAAAAACCTTTCTTTAGAGTAAGCACTAAAGAAACTGGGAATTTTTGCTCCAGCAAAGATGGGGCAGGGCTAATGAATAAAAAACAAACAAAGAAACAAGAAAAGAGACCTTTTGAGTTGAGAGCACAAAATACTAGAAAAGGGCTGTGCCTCAAGAAAAGGGGCACATGCAGCCTAAGGGCACATACAACCATATACCAGCTTCATCTCTTAACTGGCAAATCCAGGGACCTGAGGTCCGGCTTTGAAAAGGCTTTTTATCTCTTTTTTTAATTTTTTTTTGTTTTTGCTTTTTTTTGGTTTTTGGTTTTGTTTTGTTTTGTTTTTTTAATCTTAACAGCTCATAAGATAGAACTGCTAGCATTCTCTTGTTTCAGCACTGCCCCAGGTAAGGGAAGAATTAAGGCATGTCTGAGAGACAAATTAACTAGTCAAGTGATCAGAGATAATTCCTTAAAGGATGTATCTTTCCCAAGAAAAGGGGTGGAGCCCAGCTCAAGGGGCTGACCTCCTTCAGGGAATTCATGCCCCAGGGGCTGGAAAACAGAAACAACCTAAGCCCACCTTCTAACTCAGTCTCTGTCTCAACAACACCACTGGAAAGGAGAGGCTGCCGAGAATTAAAGGTACTGCACCACTACACACTGGTGGGAAGCTGCAGGCTGACAAGCACCACAGGCTGGGCAGGATAGGAACAGCATAGAGTCTAGAGCCTTCATAGGAAGTCTCACCCTGAAACTTGAAACTTATTACACCTTCCTTCTGAGATGTGGGCCTGTCTGCTGTGGGAAATTCTGACAAGTGTTGGTAATATCTGAGCAGACCCTCCTCAAAAACAGATTCCACACAGGTAGGGCAAGAACCAGAAAAACAAGAGCTGAAAAATTCTGGTCAGTTAAACAGAAACTGTGCTAGAGGTCTAGAATAAGTTGAAGTGAAAGCCAAAGAGCAGACAGAGAACAAAGCCAACCAACAAGAAAGCCCTAGTAGGTAAAAGAGTGAAAACAACCTCCAGTTTATTAGGATAAACTAATCAAAGAAATCAAATTCCTTGACAGCAGCAAACAATAATGAGTCATACTGGGAAAACTGAAGATATGGTCCATCAAAGTAACAAACCAACATTTCAAATGAGATACAGGAGTTGAAATAACTTATTAAGGATGTTCAAACAGATGTGCAAATTCACATAAAAAATCAATGAGCTGAGGAAAGATATGGCAAAAGAGATGAAGGATATAAAGAAGATGTTGGTTGAACATAGAAAAGAATTTTAAAGTTTGAAAAAACAAATAGCAGAACTTATGGGAATGAAAGGCACAATAGAAGAGAGGAAAAAGCACTGGAGACCTACAGAAGATTTGAAGAAGCAGAAGAAACGATTAATGAGTTAGAGGACAGGACATTTGAAATCCTCCACACTAAAGAAAAGATAGGAGAAAAGAATGAAAAAATATGAACAGGGTCTCAGGTGATTGAATGATAACATGAAGCACATGAATATGCATGTTATAGGTGGCTCAGTAGAAAAAGAGAAGGAAAAATGGCAGAAAGACTAATGGAGGAAATAATCACCGAAAATGCCCCATCTCTTATGAAAGGCATAAAATTACAAATCCAAGAAGTACAGCATATCCCAAACAAAACAGATCTAAATAGACCTACTCCAAGATACTTATAATCAGATTCTGAAATGTCAAAGACAAAGAGAGAATTCTGAAAGCAGCAAGAAAAATGTGATCCATCACATACAACATAAGCTAAATAAGACTGTGTGGATTTTTCAGCAGAAGCTATGGAAGTGAGAAGGCAGTGGTATACTATAATTTAAGATTCAGAAAGAGAAAAACTGCCAGTCACGAATTCAATACCCAGCAAAACTCTCCTTCAAAAATGAAGGAGAGTTTGAAATATTTTCAGACAAACAGTCACTGAGGGAATTTGTGATTAAGAGGCAGGCTCTACAAAAAATATTAAAGGTAGCACTACAGGTAGATAGAAAATGACAGGAGAGAAAGGTCTGGAGAAGAGTACAGAAATGAAGCCTATTAGTAAAGTCAAGAAGAGAAAAAAATGAGATATGACATATAAATCCAAAAGAAAAAATGGTAGAAGAAAGTACTGCCTTTACAATAATAACATTAAATGTTAATGGACTAAACTCTTCAATCAAAATGCATAGACTGGTAGAATGGGTTAAGAAACAGTACCCATTAATATGCTGTATAAAATAGACTCATTTTAGACCCAAGGACAAAAACAGATTGAAAGTATAAAGGTTGAAAAGAATATTTTATGCAAACAGCAGCCAGAAAATATCATACAACAAATATACAAAAATATACAACAAATTGTATTTCAAATGTAAAACAGTTGAAAGAGACAAAGAAGGACCCTAGGTATTAATAAAATGAACAATTCATCAAGAAGACATAACAATCATAAATATATATGCCCTGAGCCAGAGTGCCCCAAAATACATAAGGCAAACACTAACAACACTGAGGGAAGAATCAGACACCTCTACAATAATGATTGGAGACTTCAATTCATCACGCTCATCAGTGGACAGACTATGTAGACGGAGGATCAATAACATAGCAGAGATTTTGAATAATAAATAAATGAACTAGACCTAATAAACATTTACAGAACAGTACACCCCACAACAGCAGGATACACATTTTTCTCAAATACTCATGGATCATTCTCAAGGGTAAACCATTTGCTGGATCACAAAGCATGTCTCAATAAACTTAAAAACATTGAAATTCTACCAAACACATTTTTGTATAATAATGGAATGAAGTTGGAAATCAATAACCAGCAGAGATTCATAAAATTGACAAATATGTGGAGGCTAAACAAGACACTGTTTAACAACCAGAAGGTCAAGGAAGAAATTACAAGAGAAATCAGCAAGTATCTCAAGACAAATGAGAATGAAAATGCAATGTAACAAAATTTATGTGATACAACAAAGGCAAGGTTAAGAATAAATTTATTGTCCTAAATGCCTGTATAAAGAAGTTAAAAAAAAATCAAAAATCAAGGAATTAACTGTTCACTTGGAAAAAATAAAGGCAAACTAACCCCAAAGCAAACAGAAGGAAAGAAATGATGAAAATCAGAGCAGAAATAAATGAAATTGAGAATATGAAAACAGTCAAGAACATCAACAAAACCAGGAATTGGTTCTTTGAGGAAATCAATAAAATTGATGGACCCTTAGCTAGGCTGACAAAGAGAGAAAGAGAGAAAGAGAGAGGATATGAATAAATAAAAAATGGGAGAGGGGACACTTCCACTGACATTGCAGAAATAAAGGAAGTAAAGAGAGGATACCATTAGTAACTATGTGTTAACAAACTAGACACCGTACATGAAATAGACAACTTCCTAGAAAAGCATGAACAACCAACTTTGGCTTGAAAAGAAATAGTTAACCTTTACAAGCCAGTCACAAGTAAAGACATTGAATCAGTCATCCAGAAGCTTCTAAAAAAGAAAAGTCCAGGACCACATGGCTTCACATGTTTATTCTACCAAGCATTCAAGACAAAATTATTATCAATCCTGCTGAAATTCTTTTAAAAATTAAAGACAAGGGAAAGCTACCTTACTCATTCTATAAAACCAACATCACCTAATAGCAAAACCAAGCAAAGATACTACAAGAAAAGAAAATTACAAACCAATCACTTTAATGAATAGAGATGCAAAAATCCTCAACAAAATACTTGCAGATCAAATCCAGCAGCATGTTAAAAGAATTATTCACCATGACCAATTGGGATTTATTCCACGTATGCAAGGCTGGTTCAACACAAGAAAATTAATTAATGTAATATACCATATCAATAAATCAAATTGGAAAAACCACATGATCATCTTGATTGATGCAGAAAAGGCATTCGAAAAAATTCAATATCCTTTCTTGATGAAAATATTCTAAAGGAAAGGAATAGAAGGGAAGTTCCTCAACATGACAAAGGGAATATATGAAAAGCCCACAGCTAACATCATCCTCAATGGGGAAAGATGGAAAGCTTTTCCTCTAAGATCAGAAACAAGACAAGAATACCCACTGTCACCACTGTTAGTTACTCTACATTGTTCTGGAAGTTCTAGCCAAAACAATTAGACAAGAAAAAGAAACAAAAGTCTTCCCAATTGGAAAAGAAGATGTAGAACTCTCACTGTTTGCAGATGATATAATACTATATGTCAAAAAATCTACAGCAAAGCTATTAGAGCTAGCAAATGAGTACAGCAAAGTAGCAGGGTACAAGATCAATGCCCCCAGATCAGCAGTGTTTCTAGTAATGAGCAATCTGAGGAGGAAATCAAGAAAAAAAAATCCATTTCCAATAGCAACCAAAAGAATAAAATATTTAGGAATAAAATAGGACACAAAAGGCCTACACATAGCAAACTGCAAGAAATTGCTAAAAGAAATCATGGAAGACCTACATACATGGAAGTGTATACTTTGTTCATGGATTGGAAAACTAAACATAGTTAAGATGTCAATTCTACCCAAATTGATTTATAGATTCAATGCAATACCAATTAAATCCCAGCTCTTACTTTGCAGAAGTAGAAAAACCAATAACCAAATTTATTTGGAAGGGTAGAGTGCCCAAAAAGCTGAAAATATCTTGAGAAAGAAAAATGAAGTGGGCATCTCATACTACCTGACTTTAAAGAATAGTACAAAACCACAGTAATCAAAACAGTAGTTACTGGCAAAAATTGATATGCTGGCCAATGGAATTGAATTGAGTGTTCAACAATAGACCCTTTCATCTATGGACAATTGATCTTTGATAAGGCAGTCAAGCCAACTTACCTGGAACAAAACAATCTTCAATAAATGGTGTTTGGAGAACTGCATATTGACATGCAAAAGAATGAAAGAAGATCCAAATTTTACACCCTATACAAAAATTAACTCAATATGGATCAAAGACTTAAATGTTAGAGAAAATACCATGAAACTTTTAGGAGAAAATGTAGGGAAATATCTTATAACTTTTGTGATAGGAGGTGGTTTCCTGGACCTTATACCCAATGAAAAACTAAATCGATAAATGGGATCTCCTCAAAATTAAACACTTTTGTGCAACAAAGAACTTTGTCAGGAAAGTAAAAAGCAGCCTATGCAATGGAAACAGTATTTTGAAACCACATAGCAGATAAGGGTTTAATATCCAGAATATATAAAGAGATACAATGGCCCAACAACAAAAAGATAAACAACCCTATTTTAAAAATGGGCAAAAGACATGAACAGACACTTTTCAGCAGAGGAAATACATATGGCTAAAAGGCACATGAAAAGATACTCGACTTCACTGGCTATTAGGGAAATGCAAATCAAAATGACAGTGAGACGTCATCTCACACCCACAAGAGTGGCCATTATTAAAAAAACAACAACAACAGAAAATGACAAGTGCTGGAGAAGATAATCATGTAGCCACTTATGGCTATGTGAGAAAGTGTGAGATAGTGTGAGAAAAAATCACACTTATTCACTGTTGGTAGGAATGTAGAATAGTGCAACCACTCTGGAAGGCAATGTGGCAGTTCCTCAGGAAGCTAAGTATAGAATTGCCATTTGATGCAGTAATCCCATTACTAGGTATATATTCAGAGGAACTGAAGGCAAGGGCATAACAGATATTTTCACAGTGATGTTTATAGTGGCATTATTCATGATTGTCAAAAGATGGAAACAGTCCAAATGTTCATCAATGGATGAGTAGCTAAACATGCTGTGGTTCAGCTGTGAATATTATGCAGCTGTAAAACCGAATTAAGTCATGAAGCATGTAACAATGTGGATGAACCTTGAGGACATTATGCTGAGTGAAATTAGCCAGAGACAAAAGGACAAGAACTGTACAGTCTCATTAATATGAACTAACATTAATGAGTGAACTTTGAGAGTTAAAGTTGAGAACACACATTGTCAGGATACAGAAAGAGGGTAGAGATGGGGTATTAGTGCTGAAGGCATACAAAATGAGCAACAGGACTGAATGCAAAGATTCAGAAATAGCGCAATACTATCTGATGGTAGCACAATAATATAAGTACACTGAGTGTAGCTGAATTCAAGTATGCTTGAGGGACGAAGGGCTAGGGGCATGTATGACAATAGAAGGAAAGATAGAGGATAAGGACTGAGATGGTATAATTTAGGAATGCCTAGAGAGGACAATGATGATGATTAACTGTACAAATATAAGGATATTTTTGCATGAGAGAGAACAAATGAATATCAACATTGCAAGGAGTTTAAAATGGAATGTATACAGAAAAAATATAATCAATGTAAGCTACGGTCTATAGTTAACAGTAGCACTGTAATAAGCTTCCACTGAATAAACGGAATATGCCAAAACTAAATGTCAATAAGCGGCAGATATGGGGTAGAGGTATGGGATGTTTTGAGGAAGAAAAGGAAATATTCTTATGAGATTGTGATGGTGAGGGTATGGCTATGTGATTATGCTGGGAAGCACTGATTTTTTTTTTTGTATGATGAATGGTGGAGTCACATTTCACTCTTTTTCCCATTATTGCAGCACCCTTTGCTGAATTTGTTTGCTTATTTTGTTTGTTTTTAGGAAGTGCCTGGAATGGGAATTGAACCCGGGTCTCACGCACAGCAGGCAAGAATTCTACCACTGACCTACCCTTGTACCCCTAGCATTAATTTTTTACTTAGATTGGATTGTAAGATATGATAAAAAAAATAATAAACTGCTTAGAAATGAACAGAAAGACAGAAGTGCTGTAGAAAATGTGGGGAAAGAGATGTACCTATTCACTGTTGGTTGGGAAGTAGAGTGGTGCATCTCCTCTTGAGGGTAGCATGATGGTTTCACGGGAGGCTGGGGTGGGGTTGCCATATGATCTTGCAACCCCATTGCTAGGTATATAATTGGAGGAACAGAGAGTGGGGATGCTAATGTACATTTGCATACTGGTGTTTATGGTGGCAGTGCTCGTGATTTGCAATGGATGGAGATGGCATAAGGGTACATTGATTGAGGAACAGAAGGGGGAACTGTGGTGTGTATTTCCAATGGAGTACTAAGCTGCTGCAAGAATGAATGAATTTATGAAGCATAATTGAACCTTGAGGACAGTATGAAATGTCAAAAACAAGAAGACAAATATGATCATGCCTGACTCATATGGACTAACGTAATACATAAAAGTGGAGAATTGAACTTGAGAGCATGGGTTATCAGATTGGGGCCCATTGTAAATAATCATAGATTATAAGCTCTTACAGCAGTCTCATCTATTCCAGAGTTGTAACTGCTATTTCTAAATTTTGAGATATGAACTACTTGTGTATAACCTGGTCGTTCTCTGGAAATTTGTGTATTTATGTGATACCTAAGACTCAGAGTTAGAGCTCTGAAGCTATGAAGGTCAGCATTAACCCACACAGCAACTATTTAAAAAGTTGAAAAAGTAATCAGACTATGAGTAGAGATATGAATGGAGCTGATCTGGATAGGACTAAGGTAAATCAGAATACAGGGTAAAAGATGATATGATCTGTACTTTAAAACTTCAACTTCTGTGTGAGACCAAAGAAGAGATGTTTATTTGGTGCAAAATTTATATTTTTGGTAGCACAATATCTAATTTAACTTGTATGAGCAGTTTATTCAAACACCATAGCTACATGGAATGTTGAATAGAAAGTGAGATCTTGTTGGTTTGTACACATTATGTGATACTCCAATATATCCCAGGGTAATTTGGGCATAAAATAAAAAACTATTTGCAAAATCCCCATGGGGGACTGGGGAGAAAAGAGAAAATACTAAACTTTTCCATCTGGGGAATTCCTGAAATTCTCGCAAGCAGTGGGGACAACCAATTCCATAGGCTGAGCACTCGGTCTTGGGGCTTGCCCCTATGAAACTTATTCCTGCTAAGGAGAAGCTAAGCCTACTCATAGTTATGCCTAACAGTAACCCCAGAGAACCTCTTTTGTTGCTCAGATGTGGCCTTTTTCTCTAAGCCAACTCAGCAGGTGAACTTACTGCCCTTCCCCCTACATGGGACATGACTCCCAGGGGTAAAAATCTCCCTAGCAACATGGGACAGGACTCCTAGGGATAAGCCAAGACCCAGCATCATGGGATTGAGAAGGCTTCTTGACCAAAAAAGGGAAGAGAGAAATGAGACAAAGTAAAGTTTCAGTGGCTGAGAGATTTCAAACAGAGTTGAGGGGTTATCCTAGAGATTACTCTTATGCATTTTATAGATATCCCTTTTTAGTTTATGGTGTATTGGGGTGCCTAGAGGGAAGTACTGGAGCTGTTGGATAGTATTCCAGTAGCCTTGATTCTTGAAGACAATTATATAACTATATAGATGAATGTGTAACTATATAGTTTTTGGAATATGACTGTGTGATTGTGAAAACCTTGTATATGACACTCCCTTTATCCAGTGTATGGACAGATGAGTAAAAAATATAAGGACATAAATAAATAATGGGCGGATAAGGGGTAAAAATAATGGGTAGATTGAAATACTAGTGGTTAATGAGAAGGAAGGGTAAGGAATATAGGATGTATGGGATTTTTTTCTTTTGTGTTTTTTGTTTCTTCGCTGTAGTGACACAGATGTTCTAAAAATGATCATTGTAATGAATACAGAACTATGTGATGATATTGTTAGCCATTGATTATACACTTTGCATGGACTTATGGTGTGTGAAGATATTTCAATAAACATACATTTTTTAAAAACTGCATATCCGACCTTGGGGTTGTCTAAAAATCCCTTATTCCAAGATATTTCGCGAAAGGCTTTGCTTTTCTTGCCTCAGATACTAATATGATAAAAGTAAAAATTACCAGGTTCCAAGAAAATGGTCTCTTTCCTAGTTGTAGTCTTGACCATGACCTCCAAATCAGCGGTGACCAAAGTGGACAGAAAGCAAGGACATTCTAGTCACTTCTGAATGGGAGATGAAGAAAACCTTCCTGAGAAAGACCGAGAGACTGTTGAGGGAAGGCCTAATAGGAAAGTGAAGAAGCTATGCCTTATATTTGTGGTTGTGGAGTACTAGTCATACCTACTGGCCATTCATACCTACTGGCCAAGTGTAGAATTTTAAAAAATAAAGAGAACTATAAACATAAAATAACATAAATCATAATTGTAATCACATCATCTGAAAACCATTGGGACCATATGACATATACTCTTTAATTTGATATTTCTCTTGGAAGAATATTTTTCAATGGATTAAAGTATTTAATGCATTTTTAACACATTCACCTTTTAAAATTTTTTATTGTATAATATAACATATATACAAAGCAGAGAAAGAAAAAAGCAATAGTTTTCAAAGCACTTTTCAACAAATAGTTATAAGACAGATCCCAGAGTTAACATGGGCTAGCATAGCATCATCTCAGATTTTTCCTTCTTAGCTGCTCCAGAACATTGGAAACTAGAAGGAATAAATGTGTTTTCTATCATCACAGTAGACTTTTTTCTTTTTTTGTGGAAAATAACATATATGTATATAAGCAATAAATTTCAAAGCACAGTGTAACAATTAGTTGCAGAACAGATTTCAGAATTTGGTATGGGTTATAATTCTACAATTTTAGGTTTTTACTTCAAGCTGCTCTAAGATACTGGAGACTAAAAGAAATATCAAAGTAATGATTCAGCAATTATGCTTGCTTGTTAAATCCTACTTTCTCTGTATAATTCCACCATCATCTTAATCTTTCTCCCATTTTTTTGGGGTACTTGAGCTATGCCCATTCTAATTTTTTCATGTTCAAAGGGGCTGTCAATAATATGAAGTAGGGAAATGGAACTAGCTGATGTTCTGGAGAGGCTGGCCCCTCTATGTTTTAGGACTTATCTGGTCCAAGAACCTATCTGGAGGCTGTAGGTTTTTGGAAAGTTGCTCTAGTGCATGGAACCTTTGTAGAATCTTGTACATTGCCCTAGGTGTTCCTTAGGTTTGGCTGGAATGGTTTTAGTTGGGGTTTGGCAAGTTATTGATATATAGCAATGTCTAACTGAAGCTTACATAAGAGTGACCTCCAGAGTAGCCTCTCGACCCTATTTTAACTCTTTCAGCCACTGATACCTTATTTGTTGCATTTCTTTTCCCTTTTTTGGTCAGGATGGCATTGTTGATTCCACAGCCTGGCAGCAAATATTTCTTCTCTTGTGTTTTTACGTGATTAATTGACACTCTCTGTAGTGTGTTTATTTGACTAGTTCATGCAACAGCAAAAACTCTAAAATTAAGTGCTCATCATGCAGGCCTAAAGAAGAAATAGATTGAACTCACAGCTTGGATGGGGTTTTCATCCTAAAATCAGAGTATAATGTGCAAATTGTATGTAATCAAATTCTCAAGAATTCCTTAAAGAAGCACCACAAGAAGGCTGACTCTTAAGTCTTCCCACCCAGTTTTCCACCACTGTTAGTGAAAATTGCTGGGGTTTTTGTTTGTTTGTTTGTTTGTTTGTTTTGTTTTGTTTGGCACAGCATTGTTGGAGTACTGGCTAACACTGGGGTGCCACATTACAAGAGAATGTGTCTTGGGTAATGAGAACCAAACACTTCTGTGAAATTCTCATTCTATCCAAAGCCCATGAGATTTGAAGTACATGGAAAGAACAACAAATTAAGCTTCCCCTCAGCCTCACTCAGGTGATACAGGAAAGGAAGGCTTCTTCAAGGAGGCAGCTTTAAATCTGACTTCTGAAAGTTATGTAAAAGAGGAAATTGGTATAAGGTACAAGCATAAATGTGGAGTCAGAGGGCCACCACAAAGGAGGAGGTACGATATAGCAGGTGTCGGCCTGACAATATGAACCAAAACTCCAAGGAAAGACAGCACAAGAAATATTAAAAGGAAAAAAAGGAATAGCATGCATGAGTGGGTGTCACAGGAGATAGGAACAAAAAGGTAAGTTTAAGTCAAACATAGGTGGTAGTCACCAGATTGTGGAAAGAGACAAGGGCATACATCTTGAGCTTTGATTGCCTTGCAGTGGGCCAACTGGGGCCAAGTTCTCTACCTGATTCATTAGGGGGGAGGGGGACCTGCACCTAAACTCATCTTTGTAGGAACCTTAGTACATTTACTTCCCCAAGCAGCTAGAATTTTCAGACAATTCACTGAAGAACTGGCATACGCACTCATACTGATCCTTGACTCTACTTCCCTCTTCCAGAGATGTTCTCCCACATGCCCTCCCAGAAGGCAGCACAGCAGAGGAGCAGAGCCGTCTCCTGGAACACACACTCATGATATATTCCTCTAAGCACCCTTCTTCTAATAGTCTCTATGTAAGATGATGAGAATACGAAGGACCTTGTGCTAACTATGCTAATCCTGGCTAACGCTCCTTAATTAAGCATGTTCTTTATACGCATACAGTGACATTGTGGAATTGTCCCTAACCCACATCCCCATGGTTGCTGGTTGTTTTTAATCACTATAAATTCACTGTAGGTTTTTGAGCAGTGGAATTTCATAATAGGAATTCATTATCCTGAAAGGAATGTTCACAAAAAAGAAGCAATAGCTATAGTCAAAATGATAAATCAGGAGCTGGGTCAGATTAAAAAGTCTTAGTAGCCCTAAATTTTGAAACTGTTATGCTCTGACCACCCCTAGCTTTGGATCAAAATAAAATCAATACTTAACCAATGAAAACTGTGTAGCGAAACTTTAGCATACTTTCTAGGATTTCTGATAGAAAAATCTTGGAAATATTCATCAAAACTGAGCCAGTTCTTTAAGATATCCCTGCTTTGTCGTGTCCTGATATGCTTGCTTGCTTATTGGATAATCAGGCCTAAGTTTGGGGATAGTGCCTTCCAGATGAACACTAACAGTGATATTAAATACAGCTATGGCAGTGGGGATGGAAAGGAAGCAAGAACTAAAAGGTGTGAGAGCAAAATTGACATAAGAAGGGAATTGAATGAAAAAGGAGAAAGGTAAAGAAGAAAATTAATCTCAAACAACTCTGGTTTTGAAGTAGTGGACTAGGAATAAGAAATGACAACATCAGAGAAGCTATGAGTAAGAGGAAGAGAGAGCAGAAGAGGAGGTAGAGGAGAAGAAACAAAAGGAAGGAATATCATTATTTTTCAATAATAGCATTATTGTAGTTAACATTTATTGAACACTTGCGAGGTGTCAAGAACTCTTCTATGCACTGATTTTCATTTCCTCAAATGTCTTGTCATATGATTACTGGCAGGAGGACTAGTCTGCTTTATATGAACATATTTATGGCTGAACATATGTTCTTTGCAATTCATTTGTACCTAAATGGAGTTTTTACAAAAATGTGTGGATATATTTCCCTACTACATATGGTGCCATTCAGACTCTTCGGGAGCCTGGGTCAATTGCTCTGGTCACATGAAATATATCTCTCAGCCCTGAAAAGTTAATATTATATGAATTACAACCAATGATTCTGTAAATCACTACTATGACCAGCAACAATCTGTCCTCAATTTATAGCTTCAAAGGAGTGAATATTAAGTTGCATCTGTGCGAAAGACATGTGATCACCTGGACCTGTACCTCCTGGGCCACTATACACAGGGAGTTATCTCTCATGATGTTATCTGCTGACCCAGACAATATTGATTGACTTTAAGTACTCCCAGATTTCTGACATTTCCCTATGTGTTTTATTTGTTTTATTTTCCCTACTAAGCAATTGCTTGCATGGCTTCTCTACATATATGTTAAAAGTACCAGAGAAATAGCATGTACGAAACAAATTCCAATTCTTCCATTCACTGGCAGAGAATTATGTGGGTAATCCAAAGAACAAGCCCTTCTCTCTCAATACTTCCACTACAGAAGTTGGGAAATCTAAAGATAGTCATTTTTCACCTAACATCTGTAATTCATTTCTGAAAATCTGATAGTCTGGGTGTGCTGGTTTGAAAGGATGTATGCCCCCTAGAAAAGCCATGTTTTAATCAAAATCCCATTTCATAAAGGTAGAATAATCCCTATTCAATACTGTATGTTTGAAACTGTAATCAGATCATCTCCCTAGATGATGTGATTTAGTCAAGAATGGTTGTTAAACTGGATTAGGTGACGACATGTCTCCACCCATTTGGGTGGGTCTTGATTGGTTTATTGGAGTTCTATGAAAGAGGAAATGTTTTAGAGAATGGGAGATTCAGAGAGAGCAGAGAATGCTGCAGCACCACAAAGCAGTCCACCAGCCAGCCACCTTTGGAGATGAAGAAGGAAAACGCTTCCCGGGGAGCTTCATGAAACCGGAAGCCAGGAGAGAAAGCTAGCAGATGACACTGTATTTGCCATGTGCCCTTCCAGCCGATAGAGAAGCCCTGACTGTGTTCGCCATGTGCCTTCTCACTTGAGAGAGAAACCCTGAACTTCATTGGCCTTCCTGAACCAAGGTATCTTTCCCTGGATGGATGCCTTTGATTGGACATTTCTATAGACTTGATTTAATTGGGACATTTTCTCGGCCTTAGAACTGTGAAAGAACAGCTTATTAAATCCCCCTTTTTAAAAACCATTCCGTTTCTGGTATATTAGAGTCCAGCAGCTAGCAAACTAGAACACAGGGGGGAAATGCTAGTCAGAAGCCCAAGTCTCATTATTTTGAATGAAAAATCATAGTACATTACATGTGAACCCAAAATCCTCAATTGATGTCCTAAAGCATAAGTAAAACCTTTAAATGCAAAGCACCCACTTTATACAACAAACAATCTAGCATATCAGGATGTAAAATATTTCTTCCTGATCTCCAAGAAAGCAAGAGGCACAGAATATGACACAACCTGGTCAATACACAACAATAAATGAATTCGTTGAAAAAATGCAGCAAGATGAAGTAAAAAGCAAGGCAATTTCTTATAATGATATGTTACTCACCAAGTTGTGGGGGAGACTTAAAGCTTGAAGAAAGTTGAGAAGGGAAGAGAAAAGGAGAGTTGATAGAGTCTATTTGTCTTAGTTATGGAAGATGAAGATGCTAGCAAAGGGGTAGAAAAGGAGCAATTTCGGAAGTTCCTGTCATTTATCGCCACATGAACAATCAGTCACTTAAAGCACCAATTAATAATTATATCTCATAATTCTGTGGAGTTGACTTGGCTTGGCTAGGTAGTTATTACTCAGGGTTTCTCACGTGGTTTACTTAAAATCTCAAAGAACTCTCATTGTAAAGACCAAAATACTAAACAGTTCCCATAAGGTACTGGAGGGTCTGGCCCCAAACTTCTCTATGTATCATTTCTCTCCCTTTCTCTGCTCCAGGTACAGTGGGAGCTTCCTGATACACACAACACTGAGATTCGTAGAATGATGGTCTCTCGTCCTTTCTCCATCCTCACTGCCTTCTCCCCACCCTCACTGCCTTCTTCCTTGTCAGTAATACAATTTTCCTAGTTAATACCCAATCAGCTTTTAGATCTCACTTAAATGATATTTTCTTAAGAAAATTCCCTACACCTCTTCACTGAATCACTGGCTTCTCTGAATCAATATGTTAAACATTCTAATCACCCCCCACTGAATTAGTTTCTTCTTAGCACATACAATATTTTGCAGTTAAACTTTTGTATGGATGATTCTTATTTTAATCTGTCTCCTTGATTCATCCATAAGCCCCATGAGAGTGAAGATAACGTCGGTCTACAATCCCTTGATTTTTCAGCATTTACCATGTATCCAGTCTGGTGCACAGATTTCCTCTAATGGTCACGTTGGACCTTGTTTTTTGTGTTTCACATTTTTTTCTTCTGGAGTGAGAACTTTACTTCTTGCTTCAGAGTTGCTATTACCAAGACGTGGTCTTTGCTTACATAAATGCTCAGGGTAAGGTTTTTGAAAACTAAACCTTTATTAGTTTTTCCCCAAATAGCCGTATAGCACATTATTTTATTGCCCTAAACCGGGTGTCTTGTGCCTACCATCTCTCTCCCACTCTGTTTGCAGGGGAAAATGTAATTTTCTGCTCTGATGATGTTCTCCCTCCAACTAAGCATGGAGTGGATTTTAAAGGCCCTCTGGTGGGAAGAGTCTGTTTCTGCTCGGAGACTGAAATAGGCACAGAGTCTCCATATGAACAACAATCGTGACACTTACTGTGCAGCATCATTAAAACTCCCAAGGCAACGGTAGCTGGGAGCATTGCTGTTAATCATTTTATGCCCAATAAAGTGTGGATTACACAATATTTTTTTAATGCCATAGTAACCTAATGAGTCATCCTCCATTATAGGCCAGAATACTTGTCTCCTCGGGCAGGGTACACAGTCGTCAAGGTCAGGAAGGAGGCACATGGACAAATGCTTGCCAACTTTTCCTTTTCTAGACTTTATGATACTTGCCCCCAATATGTGCCTGAGTCACTGAAGCAACAAACTTAATCCTTGCAATATAATTTCATTATGTGTTCTGATTTCACATTTTAAAATTATTTCAAACTGATTGCATTTAAAGAGGTCAGATTTCTTACATCTGTGAAAGATCTTAATCTTCTCAATAAGATATTTCCAATTTATGCTGCAGAATGGGTGACTTCTGGGCAGTTTTTCCTCATGTGATGTTTCAATTAGCTGTGATCCCAGAGATAGCCATTCCTTGGCAAGGATACCTTATTGGATTTCTGACTGTCAGTCATTTCTTGTTCTGAAACTTGCTATTTTCAATAAATTTATATTTGCATCCCCTATTTTACTGAAAGAAGTAGAAAGCATGAGTTGTCCCACATTATTCATTAGAGCTGTGAAGAATAATGTCTTTGGCATATTAATCCACTCAGTGTCTGTTACCTTTTTCCTTAGCATGCATTAACACACTTGGTTTATCATTTGCCTGTTTGGTAGGTAGAAGATAGAAGTATGACCAAAAAATATATACTTACTTCTTTTAAACTGTTAAAGTATAGTTGAGAATACAGCAAATAACACAAACAATGCATTGTTTAGAAACCAGTTTGGAGGAACAGCAGTGAGTATTAGAGAAGGTCAGGAGAAAAGAAGCTCAGTGAGATTGGGAGAAGACAGAAGATTTTGGAGAGTAAGAAATAAGTCTTAAATGAACCCAGAAAGAGATAGAGAGTGTAAGTTTTATCTAAGGAGCGGAGAGAGGAGCAATAGGCAATCCAATTAAAGTAAATTATGTGAATACAGGTATAAGAAGAGAAAAATATGATATGCAATGATGAGAAAGGATAGATAGACCAAATGACAGTCACTGTTAGGATTGAACTTACAAATATATTTGGATAAATTTTATTAAAAAGAAGAATATTATATGCCAATCCCATGAACATTTTCTGTGTTTTAGTCCAGGAAGAAAATGGGCCATGAAACCATACCAGAAACATTTGGTTTTAAATCCTAGATCCATCACTTCTTGGCTGTGTCACTTTAAGTTATTACTTAGCTCTTTGAAGCATCATTTCTATTATTTATTAGAAGAGAAAAATTGTCTCATAACTTTATCGTGACTATTATTACAAGATAATGTATATAACGGGCTTAAGAGTTCTGAGCACATAGTAAGCACTCATTGTTTATCAGATGTTTTTATTATAGCTTACTGATGAATTTCCAGCACTCAGAACAGCATCTGGCACATATTAACTTCTGAGTACATTTTTATTAATTGGATGAATTATTATTTCTAAAAATGCCCCAACTCTCCTCAGCCTTTCTTTCATTAAGATTCACCTTTGCTTAACTAATAAAAGAATAAAGATGGCTCAAATAAATAATCTGTTCTAGTAATAAGCACAGATTCAAAGAATGTTCATCAATAGTCTCACCTTCACATATGAGCCACACATATTCAATAAAGCAATCATAAACAGACAGAGAAAATAACAAAATTAGCTATAAAGTAATAGTTTGTGATTATATATGCTACTGGGAAGATACTAAAGTTCTGATATACCTCTACTTTTGTTTTAGTTTGTTAAAGCTGCCAGAATGCAATATACCAGAAATGGAATGGGTTTTTAAAAGAGAATTTATGAAGTTGCAAGTTTACAGTTCTAAGTTTATAAAAATGTCCAAACTAAGGCATCCAGAAAAAGATACCTTGGCTCAAGAAAAGCCAATGGGTCTAGAGCACTTCTGTCATTTGGGAAGTCATGTGACTGGTAGCACTGGGCTCTCTGACTTTTCATGTCAAAGGAGTTTCATGGGGGCATTTTCCTTCTTCACCTCCTAAGTTCTCTGGCTTTAAGGGATCTGTTAAAAACTCCAGCTTTTTTCAAAATTGTTCTTACTTAAAGGATTCTACTAAGCACCTTGAATAGGTGGAGACACATCGCTATGGAAAACGTCTAATCCAAAGTTATCATCCACATTTGGGTGGGTTCCATCTCTATAGGAAAAAATTGAAAAGATCCCACCCAGTAATATTGAATGAGAATTTAAAAAACATGGCTTTTCTGGGGGAATGCAACAGTTTCAAACTGGCACTTTCCAGCCTTTGGACCCCCAAAAGACATGTTTTATCAAAACGCAAAATACATTCATTCCCTCAAAATATCACAAAGGCTTAAGCCATTTCAGTAAAGGTAGAAATACAGTACAAAGTCAGAAACAGTACAAAAAATCTCATCAAAGTCAGCTACAGGCATGGTCTGTCCTAAGGCAAAATTTTCCCTGACTCTTGACCTGTAAAATTCAAAACAAACTATCTTCTGCCAAGATACAAAGGAAGTATACTCATAGGATACATATTCCCATTTCCATAAGGAGAAATTGGAAAGAACACAGGGGTCATTGGACCCAAACAGTTCCAAAATCCTCCAGGGAAAATTCCATTAGATTTCAAAGTCTGAAAGTCATTTAGACTCAGGGCTTTAAAAAGTGGCAGTGCCACCCTTTTCAAGGGTCTATGCAGAAGCCCAGCTCTCTCCAAATGTAACCATGGAGGATGTGGGGTGACTGCCTTTTTTCTCATCTCCACCCCCTCCAAAACTTGGGGCAGCACCTGGAATCTCGCCATCTCTAAGGAACATGCTCAACCCCTCCAGAACAATATGGTGGCAGCAAGGCTCTCCCCAATCCCCAAAGAATGTGCTCCATGCTTTCCAAGGCCTGGGGCAGAATTCTTCCAGAACTCTAAGGTGGAAAGTCCATCCTCTGACTTTGGGGCAAACTCACCCTCTCCAAATACTTGGGTGGGTCCACTTTCCTGGCCTGAAGTTTCTTGACTTCAGACCTTACCGTCCATGGTTCTGCCTCTGAAGTTACTTTTCCTTCAAATTTGTCCCTTTTCTGTCCATTTTAGTCCAGACTGACAGCGGTTCCATTTATACAGATCCCATAGCACTCTTGTTGGGTTTCCATGCAGTAGGCAGAGATCATAACCATCAGACAATAGAACTTTCCATAAATCTTTCCTGGATAACTCCATCTTCAATCCTGGCTTTTTCTGAAATAGATTACTGGTTCCATGCTTGGTTAAATCTTCATGTGGGACACCATTCTCTGGGGTCTCCTCTTCTGGAAGCCCAGAATTTTCCATATGATCAATTTCTGGTCTCTTTGTACCCAAGAGTTCAGTTCTCAGGTTATCTTTTTTCTGTTGCATTTCACTATAAGATGCAAAGAAAAATCAGGCCCACTTTCCACTTTTAACTTGGAATCTCTGCTGCTAAATATCCAAGTTCATGGCTTTTAAAATCTGCCTTCCATCTGAAACCAGTAGTCAATTTTGCCAGATTATCTGCCATTTTAAAACAAGGGTCACCTTCTTTCCAATTTGGAATAACAAGGGCATCATTTCTGTCTAAGGCCTTATCAGAAGAATTTTTAGAGTCCAGATTTCTAACAACATTCTCTTCATAGTATTCTAGGCCTTCTCCATGAAGTTCCTCACAACTCTTCCTGAATCTTCCCCTTATCCATTTAAAAAGTTGTCAACATGTTTGGTATTTGCAAATCACAGCAGCACCACTCTCAGTACCAAAATCTGTTTTAGTTCATTAAATTGGCTGGAATGCAATATACCAGAAATAGAACAGCTTTTAAAAAGGGAATTTATTAAGCCATGAGTTTGCAGTTCTAAGGGTATAAAAATGTCCACACTAAAGGACCCAGAGAACGATACCTTGGTTCAATAAAAGCCAATTTGTCTGAAGCAATTCTTGTCAGCTGGGTAGGCAGATGGCTGGCATCTGCTGGGTTGAGTTCTCATTTCAAAGGACTTCCATAGGGACATTTTCCTTCTGCACCTCCAAAGGTCTCTAACTATGTGGGATCTGTTGGAAACTCCAGCTTTGTCCAAATCAGTTCCTGCTTAAAGGGTTCCAATAAGCAGTCCCACCTTGAAAGAGTGGAGACATATCTATATGGAAACCACCTAATTAAAAGGTACCACCTACAATTGGGTGGTCACATCTCCATGGAAGCAATAAAAAAAAAATCCCCCCTCAATATGGAATGAGGATTAAAGAACATGGCTTTTCTGGGGTACACAAGAGTTTCAAACTGGTACAACTTATGTCTTTGAAATTCCGTAGAGATATCTAAGAACTAAGAAGAGAGAATACTGCTACCTATTCACACACACACACACACACAAACACATGCACCAAGGGGTTTGTATATCATTTTAGTTCAATATTAAGCATTAATTTCCAAATGGTTCTTCTGGGGCTGGGATTAGCAACTATTTTAAAGAGAGTGGTCAAGTAAATTCTTCTTAAATAGTAAACTTAAACTATATTTTTAACTATTCTGCTATTTGGATTCAAAATATCCAAGAAAATATAGAACGAAATAAAGATGTCATATTACTCTGCTTTCTGTACATTAACCTGGGGAGGACAAAAAATACAGTCCATAAATGTATGATAAATTGATGAAGAAATATGGTAACTAAATTAGCTTCTTGCATTTCAAATAGCAGTGGAAAGAGGGCCAGATGGTGAACTGAATATCTGCATGAGTATTGACTTTTAATGAAAACACTTACATGCTCTTCATGGTCATAATTAGTATAGTTTCTCTGCTCTCTCCCCTTGATGCTAGGACCTTGCTAGGGTGAACTCTTATGTCAATAAAAGCAGCTTGAAGTTCATATGCAAACTTATTCATAACAAGCAACCTCCCCAGTTAGTTAGGAAGGTTAATCAAGGTAAAGCCCTTGGTAGATGCAGGATATTTATTTCTAAATTGAAAAGTCTTCTGGATGTTAATATTTGGAGAGAAAAGTATTTGCTAACTCTATAAAATTGAATTACCATCAAGCAAAGGAAGTGGTTCTGCATATTTCATACATGAGAAGAAAATATTTGGTATCTATTCAAAATTTTGCTTGCAAGTCCTGTCTCAGAGACTTTGCACTTACATGAATGGAGAAAGAGCATTAAGTTAATGTAAAACCATTCCAAGAGTTTGATTCACATTCTTCCTGGAGCCCTTTTTTAATGAATCTGAAAAAAATAAGAATACTCAGGACATAGGACAGCAATACTCCGACTTTCTGCCTCATGAAACCCTCATATGCTCCTTTCTGGAGCAGCATTTCTTTCTGCTCCAGAGAAAGCTGGACATCTGTAGTATAGATATCTTGCTTTTACCAATATTAGTTTTCTTATAATTGTAAGTAATATGGATTGAGATATCCATTTTTCTGTGTTCTTGGTATGCACATAATCATTTAAGCTTTCAGATTTTGCTTTCTCAATATTTACTTTCATAAAAAGCAAAATGAGAAGGAGCTGAAAAAATGAGCTGCAGATCTAGAGGATCAAGGAAAGCCAGATTTAATATGGAAAATATTTCTAAGTAATGACAGACATTGAAAGCCATCCACTCCCATTCTCCTTTCTAGGATGTGAAGGGTCTTATAAATATTAAGCAACTTTGCTGTAATCCTGTCTCTACCTTAAATTTTCAGAATTACCACATAAGTTTTTTTATATCTACCTTATCCAGAACTTATTTCCTTTTATATATTCTCCTTGCTCCTATGTCATTAATACTTGAAGTTGGTGATCTTTTTGTGTTTTTTTTTTTTTTTTTTTTTTTTTTTTTTGTAAAGGAGATTGTATTCGTCAAAGTTCCCTGGGGAAACAGAATCAATGGGAGAGATATGTAAATACTGTAAGATTTTTATAAGAAGAGTCTCATGCACTACAGGGATGGGCAAGTTTAAATTCCATAGGGCAGGCTGCAAGCTGGGATCTCTGATGAAGGTTTGCAATGAGTTTCCTGGGAGAAGCTGGCTTGCTAAAGTACAGATGGAAATTCTCTTCTGACTACTGAAACCATCATTTCTCCTTTTAAAGCCCTCAAATGTCTGGATAAGACCTCTTATTGTAAGAAGCAATCTCCTCAGTTGATTGTAGATGTAATCAGCTACTGATACAATCAATTTACATTTAATTCCAAGAAATGTCCTGACAGAAACAATCAGGCCAGTTCTTACCTGACCAAACAACTGGACACCATAATTTGGCCAAGTAGACGCATGAATTTAAGCATCATAAGGTGTCCCAGTTTGAATCTGTTGTGTACCCCAGAAAAGCCATGTCCTTTAATCCTCATTCAATATTTCTGGATAGGATCTTTCTTACTGTTTCCATGGAAATGTGACTTACCCAGTTGTGGGTGGTAACCTTTGATCAGTTGGTTTTCATGGTGATGCGTTTTCCACCCATTCAAGGTGGGGTTGCTTATTGGAGCCCTTTAAGAGGGAATCATTTTGGGAAAAGAATTAGAGCCACCAGTACCTACAGAGTCCACACAGTCATGCCCTCAGGGAAGCCATTAAAGATTCCTGGAGAGAAAGCCAGCAGACATCACCATGAGCCCTCCCATCTGAGAGTGAAACCCCGAACTTCATCAGCCTTTCTTGAGTGAAGGTAATCTCTTCTTGATGCCTTAATTTGGACATTTTCGCAGCCTTAGAACTGTAAAGTTGCAACTTAATAAATTCCCCTCTTTAAAAGCCATTCTGTTTGTGATATATCACATTCCAGCAGCCTGTAAACCAGAACACAGGGATTAAGTAATCCTGACCAATGCATTCCAAAAATGCTCAATTTTGACTGGTACTCTGTCAAATTTACATTAGAGAATTTTATTACAAACTTAAAATAGAAGATACAAGTGTTGTGACTTAAGTGCTATGTAATCAGAGAAGGTGAAATCCATTCTAGTGGAAAGAGTAAAGACTTCATAGGAATGGTGAAACTTGATTTGGACCTAGAAATCCCAATAAAGAAGAGGGATACATGCCAATGGGGTTGGCATACAAAAAGTCATATGAGGCAGAAAAAAATGCAAATCATCTGCCTTCAGTCACTCCAAATTGTATTGGATGCCATAGCTCCCTGGCAGGCAATGGGAGAATGGGAGTAAAACATTACCTATGACTTTGCCTTGGTTTGAAGGAAAGGAGTTTTTTATCTAGTTATAGAGATATACACAAAAATGAATGTTTGTAAATGTCAGTTGATATGGTCCATTGTAAGAAACTTTGTGAAAGCAAATATTAACTTGATCTTAAAATAAATACATAAATATATATATATATTTATATTGTATTTTAAAGGTAGAAAAAAGGGCAGTAATTTTAAATGAGGAAAAAAGTAAATAGGTGATATGTAGCATATGGACCCAGATAACAGAGCTGTTAGGACAATGGGCTCTGCAATCAACCAGTCTCATTCAAACATCAGCTTTCTCAACATACTAACATGTGATTTAGGACACATCATTCAATCTCCCTATTCCTCAATTTACTCATCTATAAAATGGGGATAATAATAGCACTGACCTCAAAATGCCATGAAAATTAAATTAGTTACTATATGGAAAATGTCTGAAACAATGTCTGGCATACAAGTATTCAATAAAGATTAATTATTTTTATTATTGTTCTTGGCACTCAAGATAAGTTTGTTTAATGAAACAAGAAAGTGTGAATGAATGGTAGTAAAGGGACACAAAGAGTCAAGCCAAACTGAATAGAGGCAGTGAAAGCTATACTTGGAAATATGCCTGGCAGAGCCTAGATTGACTTATTTGGGGGATTGTCTTTATTATTCATGCTCTCTGATGCCAGAGGAGACTTAGGTCTACCATGAGGTAGTTAAAAACATGGCCTCTGGAGTTGGACTGATCTGAAGGTGCATTCTAGTTCCTGCCCTTGTATGATCATGGAAGTACAAATAAGCCTCAGTTTCCTCAACTGTAAAATAAGGAAAATAATAGAGCATACCTCATAGCATTATTGCAAAATATGAATTAGATAATGGTAGAAAATATTTATCTTTATTACCTTTATTATCATCTCTCTTCTTCTTCCTGAGGGGAGCATTTATAACATCAATAAAGTGGTGTGTTTTGGTATATATATGGTGGTGTTGAAAGGTATATTGAGGTTGTTGGCCATGAGACAGAAAGCTGCATTTAACCAGACTTCAGATGATGAAGTTGAGGACACTGGTAGCAGTTATAGAGAAGAAAAGGACAGGAGAGATAAAATAAATATGTTTAAGGTTGAATCAATTATCTGGGGCTGTTAAGTGATCAATTATAGGGTGTTAAGACCAAAAAGCCTGTGTATTCTAACTAGCAGCAAAACAAGACACCACCAATTCAATTATTAGTCAATAATAAACTCAAATGTTTAGAAGAGCTGCATAATAATTTATAAAGAGCTTGCTTGTACATGACCTCTTTTGATTCTCACAACATTTTAAAATATGGATATTATTATTGTTGCTGTTATCATTTAGGTAAGAGAGCAAAGACTCTCAAGGAGAAAACAGAAACACTCCCCAGGTACTACAGCCTCCAAGGGGTAGTATCAAAACTCTCACCCTGGTTTCTGATTCAAAATTCCACGATCTTTCCATTGTATTATTATCTTCCTGGAAATTGGGTTGTCTCTAAGGCCTTGTCTGTGTAAATCAATTATGATGATACAGTTGATGGGTTTTCCAATATTGAAAATTGAATTTGACCAATTGACTTTCTCAGTCAATGCTGAATCTGATTCAGTAAGAGTGTGAATCCCTGGAGTCGGTCTGGATTGACTCACACAAACAACAGCAGGGATGCCCTCAGTCTCTAGGCATCATTTGAGAGGCAAATTAAGGGTTGCTTATTTGATGCTTGTTTCAAAAGGACACAATTTTCTTGACCTTCATCCAGTCCTGCATCAGGTGAGGAGCAGATTATGATGAGAATATTGTCATAATGTGCTTCTTGAAGTGCAGTTCCAGTCCAGTAGCATTGGCAACCCCTGGTGATATGTTAAAAATACAAATCTTTGAGCCCCATCCCTGAAATCTACTGAATCGGAAACCCCGGGGTTGGACCCAGCAATCTGTATTTTAACCAGCCTTCCAGGTGATTCTGACGCACATTATGTTTGAAAACAGCAGAATGCCTTACAGAAGTGTTCATTTCATGGCATAAAGCATGCTGTATACAACTCGACATTCAGATTTCTCAGAATATAGGAGTCGCCTAATAAATGTTTAATAAGTCAATATATGAAGGAACAGGCATGATAGGGAGTGGAACTGTCTACAGCTATAAAGCTTACATATATCTTTACTTTCATATCTGCAAAGTAAAGGTTGTAGAATTTTCTTTTCAATATTAAAAGAATTCTGAAAATATTTATTCAGCTAGTGGTCAGCAAACTGTCTCTAGAAATCAATAAGGAGGAAACTTAGGTACTGATTGCAATCATGAAGAGTAAAGACATTAGGATATGGTGGCTCAGAAAAGATAAAAATTAAAGAATAATTGAAATCAGAATTATTCTTTAATATAATTATATATGCTATATATAATTATATAGCATTCCATATACAATTATATATAAAATAAAAAATGTGTTAAGATTTTAGACATTTTACTCCTCATATAGTATTTGAGGTAGTCACCTAATACAATGCAAGGAGGACACTGAACATGACTAAGAGAACTTTTAGCACATTGCCTAAAGAAATCAAGATAATAAGAACCCAGAGATATTTCCCCAATGAGCCATACCTCTCCCTATTCAAATCCTTTTGTAGTCTCCTCCTACAATGAATTTGATCTGACTCTGTTTAAAAAAATGGAGTACACAGGAGATACTGCTTGTCTTCTGAGGCTAGGTCACCAAAAGCCTTGCAGCTTCAGCCTTGGTTTCCTGAAATTTATATACTCTGTGGAAAATCATCTGCTATATAAATAGTCCAACTCTCTTGAGACTACTATTCTGTGAGGAAACTCAAACTAGCCATGCGGAGAGCTCATGTGGAGAAAGTGTGATGCCCAGCCTGCCTCCGGGTGTCCCAGCGTGCCCAGCTAAGGCACCAGCCTTGTGAATGAAGGATTTCTCTTGGATGTCCAGCTCAGCTGAGCCTTCAGATACCTCTCCTCAGTGACCATGTAACAGCAACAGCATAACAAACCCTATGTAATAACAGCCCATCTGAGCCCAGTCAACTCACTGAACTATGGAAGATGATAATTAAGTCACTAAGTTTTAGGATGGCCTTCCATATGTGAAAAGGTAACAGAAACACTAATGTCCATTTGAACAAGCTTTATATTAATAATCACAGAGACCAAATGAATACATGGGTGAATAAGAGCCTGATTTTGCTATTTTTTATTATTTCTATAAATTACTTTCAGTGAAAGCCACATAAATGTGTATTTATGGCTCAAATGTGCCAAAAATATGCACCAAATTTTGTCATTTTCCACTCATGCAATTTGAGCAGCAGAAACCTGAAAAAAGCTGCACTTCACAGCGGAGAATTGATGCAGCTTTGTATATACATTATCACTCATCAAATTACTCTCCATTGAGCCATAAGAGAGGAAAAAAAATAAGAACATCTCAGCAGGTAACAAAGCTTAGAATATAAATGAGAATTGTGGAAAGCAACTCTGAGGAGTAGGTTTTGGGAGGTTAATATGCTTAATAGGGTGTAAGCAGTTTAAATTTTTATTCATATTGCTATTCTTTGTACATTGATACATCATGGGTAAAGAGAAGCTACTCCTCTTTCAATATCAGAGATACAGTGCCACAGTTCCTGTCAATTCTACACTGATAACGTATGGTCTTGTTTTGTACCTTAGAATATAAGTCACAGCAAGAACCAGATTGTTGCTAGAATATCATTAGCATGGCTTATTCAATACACACTAAATGGATCCCTCCACCATATGTAGGTGAATACCAAGAAACAAGCTTCAACTCATACCTTTTTGGTGCAGTTTATTTTGATCATCACAAAACAGGGTTAAATTGATGACATAATTGAATATTTGTCAATTCACTATTAAGGAGCCACTTGCTTTATCATATTCTAAGACATTTAGCTAACAAAAATAATATTTATTTTAGCTCAAAGAAAACTTTTTACTGAACTAATGATGGGTATCTATTTTGTCCTTAGATAATCTCCTGTCAACCTCACCCCACAGAAGCAATGTGCTATAATTGAATGAGCTATGGGGTAGGAGTAAAGCAGCTTCATTCATTTAAACAGTATTTGTCGAGATCTCACCTAATAGCAGGTTCCATGCTAGGTTTTGGGATGCACAGTCTCTCATTTTATCATCTAGTATGTTCTAGTTCTGCCCTTCTCATTAAGTAGCTATGTGAATATGAAGTCATATCATTGTAAACACTTCAATTAAAGACTTTGGTGAGACTTTGCCATCTGGGAAATGTGATTGATTAGTGATATCAACATAATATTATTCCAATATCTTAAAAGGAGCTTTTCTTCTTAAAACAAACCATATTCTCTTCAAATATGATGCTTTGCAACCAATACAAGAAAAGTAACAATAAATCATTTTTATATTTGAATCATGAAAACATTTAATTTAATTCCTATTTATGTTTTTTTTAATGTGCTCTACTTTTCTTATTCTATAAAGCATTCTACCTAAAAAGTTGTCTGGATGTTCTACTAGTTCATTTCATTCAAAAATTTTGCATTGAGTGCCTACTAATAAAATAAGCATAGAACAGCCGTATGCTTCAAAGGCTCAAATGCTCTTTGGGAGACAGTCACAGAATGACAAGTTTTTTAAAAATGTGGAATATAGCAATAGATAAATACAAAAAGATATTATGAAAACACTAAGCAGGAACACCTAAAAAAAACTTGGCTGAGAATAATGGAAGGCTTTTTCCCTCATATTAAAAATAAAGTTAATATTCCCAGCCTATGTATCCCCCCCCAAAAAAAAAAACAACAAAAACAAATAAGCAAAAACTCAACAAATGGTGCTACAATAATGGGATACTCACATGGAAAAAGGATGAAATATGACCCCTACCATATAGCATACAAAAATAATAATAGTAAAGCTAATAGTGTTATTCTAGTTTGCTAGCTGCTGGAATGTGACATACCAAAAACAGAATGGGTTTTAAAAGGGAGAATTTATTAAGTTGCAAGATTGCAGTTCTAAGACTGCAAAAATGTCCCAATTAATGCAAAAATGTCCAAATGAAGGCACCATCAAGAGGTTACTTTCACTAAAGAAAGACCAATAAAGTACAGGGCTTCTCTCTCAACTGGAAAGGTATATGGTGAACATGGTGACATCTGCTAGCTCTCTCTCTAGGCTTCTTGTTTCATGAAGCTCCCACAAGGGCATATTCCTTCTTCATCTCCAACGGTCTCTGGCTGTGCAGGCTCTGGTGGTTATCATGTCTGTCTTCTCTCATGCCTTTGTTGTTCTCTCCAAAATGCTTTCTCTTTTAAAGGATTCCAGTAAACTAATCAAGACCCACCTGGAATGGGTGGAGTCACATCTCTCTCTGTCCTATGTTAATACCCACAATTGGATGAGCCACATCGCTGTGGAGATAATCTCATCAAGTTTTCAACATACAGTACTGAATAGGGTTTAAAAGAAATGGCTGCCTCCACAAGATGTATGCAGTTGAATATATGGCTTTTCAAGGGTTTATAATCCTTTCAAACCAGCACAAGTGTTTCTCTGCAAAGCACTATTGATATATTGGTTGAGATAATCTTTGTTATATGTTTTGCTGGCCATCTATCACCCTTTCGCCAACATGCAACAAATGGCAGTAACAATTCCCCCAATAAATCACACTCAAATATGTCCAAATATTCCCAAAAAGATGGGTAGTACCACAGGGCTAAAGTGTTCCCTAATCTCCTGTTTGCTGAGATGATTTAGATAAGTTCAAAGAATAAATGATTGTTACCTGGTAATAACACAATAGAAGATTTATAAAATGAATGGATTCAGGAGTATTTTGGCTGTTTTTTTGTTCTGTTGAAATAAGTAGCACTCTGTCTTAAATTCCCATACTTTGGCAATACTTTATTAATTGTTTAAAGATATGGCTAAAATATTCATGAAATATTTAAAAATATCTTCTTTAAAATTGACTAGGAAACACTTAGCTCAATGAAATGTGATAGGAGTAATGCATGATATATTCACAACTCTTCATGAGCTATGAGAAACAAAAATTCAAACTGGTAGCATAGTTTAAGACTCCTTTTATGGACTTGGAAAGTCCAAATGAAGAAAACAGAATATATACAAAGCAATACCATTTTTAAGACTTGTTTTCTTTAAGGCCGTTATCTAATAAATTTGAGAGCCAATAGCATTTTATAATCTCATGTAGTCAAGCCAAAAAGAACAAAACTATTATAACTCTTTTTAACAGGTAACTATTAATGAGTGTTACTGGTGGTTATAGTTTTCCTTGCACATAATAACCAAACTACTAATTACTCACCAGCAGAGAGGCAATTAAAGTTTATTCCCATCATGAAATTACTCGTAAGTAAAAAGGCTGCTCCTTATGCCGACATGCTTAAAAAGATTGAAATTGTGTCTAGTTTAAATGTTACAAAGTCAATGAAAATTATGTGTTGGGGAGCACTACAGATTGCAAGTTATGTGTGCATTAAATTGCCATGAAATATCAATAAAGACTGTGCACTTACATTCCAGGCTAAAATGTGTCAGTTTTAACCCTGCAATATAGGCTGGATTTCTTGCATAGGAAGTCTCATTAATGGACATTAGGCTAATTCTTCATTCTTTCTGTCTATATCAGAAAGCATATTAGCCACTTCCAAGTAGTTAAATGTTTCACAGAAACTATTAATCTGTTTGCAGATACAGTCAGCACCCTGAGCACAGGACAGCTCAATATTCAGGACAACCATATTGCTACACGAAACATGAATTTTCTATTTCCCCTTTACCACTCTCATGATGTTTGTTGCCTTTTTTCCCCTTGATTTACAGTTTTATTCCACAACTGCAGCTTTATTTGCCAGGGAAAACATAAATGCTTGTGCAAGCACACACACTCACGCATTTTGTCCCACAAATCATATGAAAATATTAAGAATATTTAATCACAGCATAAATTATTAAACATGATCTTAGAAGTCTTTCCTCATTAAATTTTAATCTTGTTGATTCAATTGTACACATTTAATCATCATACTAATGATATGTATGCACTTAAAGAAAATTGCACAGGCGTAAAAATGAAAGACTAGCCTCTGGTAAAATGTTCAGGCAATTATAGGAAAGAAGTGTTTGGAGATAAATAGGCTGAATATTAAAATAACACAAATACTACTGTAAAACTAGAGAGCCAAGGCCACACTGAATATATGCCCACATCAATATACAGATATTCCAATAATATAGTCACCAATCTTTTCAATAATCTGGTCTGTTAATGTCTTTAGTGCTGACATCTACTCTCCTGCCCCTAATCCAATCACTAGTACTATCAGAAGGTCTTCAAGTTTCCTGGCACTGAGTAACAATGCATCCTTCATTACCCCCTTCATTATTTGTGACTAGATTTCTTACCGTTCCTCAGACACCATATAGTCTAAAAAAAGTATGTTTATATAAACATATGCATACATTACACATGCCAGTCAAAACACACACACACACGTGCTTTATAGAAAAGACACTCAAACCAAAGTCCATTATACTCAGTTGCCAATTGTAGCTAGTTTTAACACCAAATACTTTGCAACATTATGATTTATAATATGCAGGGGAAAACATTTTTTCTCTCAAGGATTTTTCCATTTCACATATATAGTTGAGACAATCATAACCTCACCTGTGGAAAGCTGAAAATAAAATAGATAGTGGCATCCTGCCATCTCTAAGTTCCCAATGTATAAGAATTGCACAAGAATTGTAATTGTACAAGAATTGCATAGTTGATGAGTCAGGGAAAATAGTTCAGATACACATCACACCATGACCTAAAGGAACAGAATAAAAGCAATTCTATTCACCGCCATTTCTGTGTAACTGTTTCCTTAAATCAAAATTATATTAAAAATTAACTGGATTTCACTGTTTCCATTGACCATACCAGAGTCATTATAATTTTTAAGCATAAAAACATGTTAATTTTTCTGGAAGAAAACAGGAGGCATAACCAGTTTGCCAAGGTTTGTTCTGGAAATAAGGACGCTAACTTTGAAGGAAGCACTGTCTCTACGGTGCCACCCACTCACCAAGACAGTCCTTTTAACCAGAATGCTTACAGCTCCATCTTTGCTGCATTCCTTCCCCTTCCATTGGTTCGGTGTTGCTAAGACCTAACGAATAGCATAGACCTCCAAGGCTCTCTCTGCTGAATGTCCCAGGCAGCTCTGATAAGGTACAGGGGTCTCAGTACTAACTGCACATCTGAACCATGTGTAAGGATGCCCATTCCAGAGCCTAAGACAACAACTGGGGAAATCCAGGCAGTGGCTGGATGTTTGGGAGTCAGATATGCCAAACCCATGTTTCTAGGAGATTCACCGATTCAACAATTCAATAATATCAGCCGAGTGCCTACTAAGTGCCAGATGTCTAGAATGTAGGCAGGAACAAACAGGTCAGACATCTATCTTATGGTGCTTACATCCCATACAAAGATGTCACTTAAACCATTAACAGCTGATTTTAAAATGGCAGAAAACTGACTATGAAACTCTAAATGGGATCCACCTAACAGAATTTAGTAGAATAACAACCATAAAAGCTGCTGTGTCAGTGCTACTAATGTGAATGCAAGAAACTAAAGGGTTTTAGCAAACATGAGAGAACTTGTGGTACACTCAATTCCAAAGTTCAGCCATTGGTCTCCCCTAGATGCTATGCCTTGGAAAGGACCATGGATTACTTTAATTTATTTCTCAGTTTCCTTCCTTCTATGATGGCCCTAAACTTACATCTCTGGTTATTGTGATTAATAACCAAATAATCTCTTGGGTTTCTTAGTTACCTGAAGTCACAGGTGGCACCATGAACTGTCACCCAGCCTGTTACCTCTCAAAGCACACACAACACAAAATGACCAGGTTAGAAGTAACAGGGAGGGAAAAGCATTGATTGCTTCCTCTTCCTCCTCCTTCCTTTTCTTCACCCCTATTTCTTCCCTTTTGCCTTCTTTTCCTTCTTCTTCTTCTCCTACTACTTAACTCCTTATCCCCCTCACCTTTCTTCACCTATCTTCCCCCTGCAGCTCCTAGTTCTTTGCCTTTCCTTGCCCCACATGCCTTTCTTGATTTGAAAGGCACTGCATGTCCCCTTCCATCTTCTAAAGACCCCATTTACCCAGTCCCATCACCAAACTTGAGTATTTTAGTCTTATTTCACAAACAAGGCATTGGCTAACAAGACAACTGTCTCCGTTTCTATTTTCAGTTCTGCTTCTAGCAGAAGGCTCATAAGTTTAAAGAACAACTTCCCCTCCAAAGGAAAAAAAAAAACTATAACTTTAGAGGAAGCCTGTCATAGATAGATCTATTTTTAATCTATGCTGTTACCTATGTTTAACCAAATGAAAAGAGGGAGAGGAGTCTTCAGTATTGACATAATTCTCGTCTGCTTGGGCAACCCAAAACTTTTTAAGTCCATTTCTTGCAAGCTGTAAAATCCAAGGATAAACTACAGGTATGTTCCAATGCTAAAGTTCTCAGTGGAACTCTATTGTCGTAAATTCCCCTAAATTGCTGAACTGAAAGAAATAGGCACATATTAAAAAGCATATTTAACCCATTCATGAATGTAACCTATTACTACAGCTTACCCCGGTACAGTAAGAAATGCTGTTCTTCCATTCTTTTCTACAGTGCCATTACCATATTCAGAATGCTTGCTACCCTGACACAATAAATGCAATGAATGCTCAGCTTTGTAGCATGTCGAAGTACTATTACCTAAACCTCTGGATTTTCACATCCTGTCCCTCAGAAATTCTTGCTGCCACAGGAATATTTTTCAGTTGGTTCAGTCTCATATCAGCAGTGACACCCAGTGGATAGAAATACCTTGATCAAGTTGGCTCTCCACTCTTTCCTTCACTCCCCATTTCTTCTCTTCAGAGAAAGATTTTGTTAAGTGCTTTGTTTCTCTGACCTTCTTACAGCTCTCCACAGGAAAAGAATTTATCAGATTGCCTGATGCCAGCCAGCTTTTCTTTAAAATTTACTCAAATTAGAAAGACTCAGCCATTTCCTTTGCACTGAAGACATTTGAACCGATCAAAATATGTTCAACTAATCTGATGTTTAGTATCTAAAAATAAAACCAGATATACAAGTATAAAGATAAAAGAGGAGATAGGTGTTCAATTAAGTTCTCACATTCTGCATGTAAAAAATGTAATTGCCAGTAGAGATTATGGCTTAATTATTTATTCATAGCAAGTCAGTCAGAGCATATTAAACTAAATTGCGAGGAAAAATTAAAATGAACTGTGGACTAAAATCAACTTTATTTCAAACCATGGCTATCATTAAAAAATATATCTATACCTTATATTACAACTATTTTATTAAGATTAACTAGTTGAGCTGATCTCACAGGATGAAGTATATGGCCTTCTCTGATTTGAAAGGAACAAACAAGATACAAGTATAAAACAAGACATGTCTTTTTAAAAGGCTCTGACCTACAGCTTTTCTT
Source organism: Tamandua tetradactyla (assembly GCF_023851605.1). NCBI lineage: Eukaryota > Metazoa > Chordata > Mammalia > Pilosa > Myrmecophagidae > Tamandua > Tamandua tetradactyla. The sequence goes on from NC_135332.1 coordinate 159,447,968, forward strand.
ATTTCATGAGCTCCTCTGTGCAATCACTTATAATAGGTTAGTGGGAACAGTAAATAAAGGAATTATGTTTGTTTGCTTGTTTGTCTCTGTGATGGCTGGATTCATGAGTCAACTTGGCCAGATAATGGTGCCCAGTTGTCTGACCAGGCAAGCACTGGCCTAACCATTGCTGCAAGGGCATTTCATGGTTGGTTAATAAACCAGATGGCTGGTTTATTAAATCATCAGTCAGTTGATTGCATCTGTGGCTGATTATATCTATGATCAAATAAGGGAGTGTCTTCTGCAATTAGAGAATCTAATCAGCTGGATTTAATCCGATCAGTTGAAGACTTTTAAGGCAGAAGAGAGAATTTTCACTTTTTCAACCAGCCACCTCTCCTGGAGAGTTCACTGACGACCTTCATCAGAGTTGCTAGCTAATGACCTGCCCTATGGAATCTGGACACATGTGTCCCTACAGTAGCGAGAGACACTTTTATAAAATCTCATATTTGCAGATATTTTCTGTTGGTTCTGTTTCTCTAGAGAACCCTGACTAATGTAGTCTGCAAGACAAACTGTTAGCTTTTTCTCAGTGTAGTTACCAAAGGAGATACTCACTCACCTTTAAGTAGAACTGTGAACAAAATGAAGCACTAGTGTGGCCTCTCTTAATTTACTCAACCACAAGTCAAGGAAGTATCTACTGGCAAAGAAAAGATGACTCTATTAGAACTACTTATCTCTGAGATCTCTGTTTTTCAAAGTAGTCTCTGGCATGGAAGTGGACCGATTTTCATGAAGAACTCAGGAGTATTGGGAACCAAAGAAGCCAAAACTTCAATCTTATGAGAGTGGCTATAACTGAAGGTAGAAGGAGGCAACAAAATTATCTTTAGGAAATGGGTGGCTGTGCTAGTAACCTAAGCTCAAATGAAGAGATTTATTTGGTGGAAGATGGCTGGTTCGGTTTGGCATACTTTATGTATATTGCTTGAAATTCATGCACCCAGATATCCTGATATATGGGGATATGAAATATCATTTACAGAGACTGTTTTAGTTTGCTAACACTGCTGGAATGCAACACACCAGAAATGGATTGGCTTTCATAAAGGGATTCTTTCATATAGTTACAATTTTCTAGTTCCTCACAGGAAAGGCAGCTAGCTTTCATCTGGTTTCCTCTGTCACATGGGCAGGCACATGGTGACATCTATGGGCCTTCTCTCCTGGCTTCTGGTTTCAAATGATTTTCCCTGGCATTTCTTCTCTGCAACTCTAAATGTTTGGGTCTATGTCAGCTCTGAGCACTTTTTCTCTCTTTTGACTTCTTCTTTTAAGCCTCCAGCTGATTAAATTAGACGGCACTCATTGCAGAAGACGCTCTCCTTAGCCAACTGCAGATATAATCAGCCATAGATAAAATTCACATGCTGATGATTTAAGTCCCCAGCAACAGAAGAGCTAGACACATCACTGGCCAGTTGACACCTAAACCTAACTCTCATAGAGCCTTTTCCATTTTCCTAGGCTGCTCAAGCACATGCCATGCAGTAGTTTGGTTTAAACAATGGGAATTTATTCACTCACAATTTTGAGGCTGGGAAAATGTCCAAACCAAGCCATAATCAAGGAATCATTGAGGCAGTGCTTTTTCCCAGAAGACTAATGGCTCTTGGTCTTTGACTTGTCACATGACATGGCACATGGCAGCATCTCCTAGTTACTTCCTTCTCTTCCAGATTTTGTTTCAGCTTCTTGCTTCCTACGTTTTATCTCTTGTCTGAATTCTTTCTTCTTATAAAAGACTCCAGTAATAGAATTAAGACCCATCCTGATTGAGTTATGCCACACAAACCTTAACTGAATAACGTCATTCAAAGGTTCTACTTACAATGGGTTCACACCCACAGGAAGAGATAAAATTTAAGAACATATTTTTCTGGGGTACATATAGCTTTAAACCACCACAGTGTCTGTTGTGAGACAACATTCACCAACAGGAGTCAGATGTGTGTTTGTTCTGTTTTCAACATACACACGCAAGTTCACTTAAAGAAAGGGAGTGGGTTGGGTCTGTTAGTTGAATGAACTGTGTGAGAAGGAAAAGTATTGTTGGAAAAAAGATTTATGACTCATGCCCCTTACCTCTAAACACAAAAGTACAGAGCGCAATAGTTATGTTTAGGAAACTCATGGTCTTATTTATAGAAAGATTTTAATCATGAACAACAAAGTATTCCTTATTCTCAATTCATACTTCCCTAAATCTAAAGAAGAAGAAACTTACAGAAGTTGATTGGTGGGTTCATTTTATATGCATGTTTATCTGTATATACAGTCACATACACACTATATATAAGTATATGTATGTGTGTGTGTATATATAAAATACCCACACAAGCACACACATATACAAAGATTGAAAAGTTGTTTCAAGTTGTTTTTTAAAGCTACTTGCAGAGGTTTCGTTAACAAATGAGTGAGCCAGATGAGTTCTTTTCTTTATTGAATTGAAAAAGATGTTAATTTTGCAAAATATTTGGAACATATCCTTGAGAAATGTGAGTTTATACAGATTGGCTGTATAAAAGTGTGCATGGTACCGACCTGAGATAGATTTTAAGGCATTATCCCAGTTTCACCCTAATGATGGACTCTCTCCTATAGCAATCAAGCCTCTGTTTGATGGCTAATGACCCATGTGGATTGGCTGTTTCCTGTTGCTCTACACTCATCAGCCTCACTGATATTGTAATTTAGCCTGGTGTATGTGATGAGACTCCAAAAAGCTCAGGGGACCTAGTTGTCTTAAGTGAAATTGAGATTTGCTTACTTCCTACTTTGTTATAATGAATCTGGGTTTAATGTGTACCTCTGTGATATCAAATTTAGCTGTCTACATAGGCTGAAATGAACAGAATTTACTCATTCTAAACCTCTTTTCTTGCTTTTGTATTATATAAGGGTGACTTAATATGAATTTTATCATTATAGAAGCAGACATTCCTAAGCTTGAGAATAAAATTGAATGTAACCCTGCCTTACCTTCTTTTTCCAAGGATTTACAGTTGGAATAGAAATAAGACTTATTTTATTGGGAGATCAAATAAATCCTATACTTCAGAGGGGAGAACATTGTCAATGTGTATTCTTCACAACACATTCTTACTAGACAATCCCTTCTGTAAAAGAGCTTAGCTATTTTAAAATAATATATATGCATTCTTATGTAAGTTTCTGGTAATCACAGTTATTATTCTGTCCTCTCTTGGTTAGAATTTAATTGGAAGTAAGTTTATGATTCAATTCACTCGAATATTTATCCTGCTTAGCTTAAACTTTGCCTCAATTCTTCAATTATTTTGACATATATAGATAGTATTAAAGAAACAAATGTTGATCCCAATTTCCAGAACAGAATGGAGAAGGAGGAAACAGAACATGAAAATAGGGTGTTTTTCCTCCTCTTTTAAGTGCATTAAGATGAGAGAGAGGAGAAACCACTATTCCTTCCAATGACACAAATGAAATGATACTGTTTCCATTTGTGCACTGCCCAAGCTTGTCTAAATTTGGACATGGTTTGTGAGTCTGGAAAGGGGATGTGGGTCTGGTAAAGTTAGTCCCTGAGGTCCAAATGCCTTCACACATTTCAGTAGTCCCTGTGTCAAACCTGACAGAGCAAACTATTATCTACTAAATAATGAGGATTTTTGCATTAGTTCATCAAAAATTCAGACATTTACTCAGATCCATACCATGATCAGGTGATATACACAAAATTAAGTGGGATCAAGCTGTTATCTAGGTAATTCCAACTATATAAAACCCTTTGATATCTCCAAATAAGTCGTTATATTATTTCATATTTTGCTTCAATTTGACAAATTGTTTCCTCTAGTCTCCATTTCACTTGGATACACTTGATGCCTCCACAAGAAAGGCAGGATTAGTACCTTTGCCTCTGCAAACTCAGCTGGTGCTGTCACCCAAGTATAGCCCTGCCAAGGAGTTGGGAAGTCATATTTTCTGTTTGAGTTTGTATTCTGAAAGCTGTCACTTGGTGCACTCATTTTATCAGTTCCTATTGCTTTATCACAATATCAGTCCAAAACTTACTGGCTCCAAGCAATCATTTTATTGTGTTCATGGATTCTGTAGGACAAGAATTGAGACAGGGAACAGCAGAGAAGGCTCATCTGAACCATGACAGCTAAGACCTCAGCTGGCAGAACTTAGAGCATGAATTAAAGACTGGGAGCTGGAATTATCTAAAGGTTTGTTCACTCCACATCTATGCCACCTGGACTGGGAGACCTGGGCTGCCACCAGGAGCACCAACAAAGCAGATTCTCCAAGTGATTTGAGCCCCTCACAGCATGGTGGCTCCAAGGTGCCTGGAAATTTTACATGGCACCTTAGTTATATTCACAAGCATGCAAGTGAACATGAGAGAAACTATGTGGACCCTTGTTCCAGTCTCATAAATCATGTAGTGTCACTTCAACCATGTTCTATCTGTTGAAGTAATAATAAGCCTACCCAGATTTGTTTAAACCTGCACAGTCATCAAAGATGGCACTAAATACCTGAGGCATTTTCTTCATAAACAACCTTCATGCACGTATAATAAACTGTAGTGGTTAAGCTTATGTGTCAATTTAGCCAGATTATGGTTTCAGTAGTTTGGTCAAACAAACATTGGCCTAAGTATTACTGTGAGGACATTTTGATGTACTTAAATCTCAGTAAATTGATTGCATTTATGGCTGATTACATCTGCAATCAACTGAGGAGATTGCCTTCAATAAAAGACAATGAGAGCAGATTCATCCAATGGGTTGAAGGCTTTAAAAGGAGAAGTGGTGACGTCCAGGGGTGTAAGTCTCCTTGGCACTGTGGGATCAACAATATCTAGCTGGCCAAAAGGGGGAAAAGAAATGTAACAAAATAAGGTATCAGTAGTGAAGACATTTCAAATAGAGTTGAGAGGTTATACTGGAGGTTACTCTTATGCAAGCTTCAGCTAGATATTGCTAATTGCCATGGTCTGCCAAACCCCAACCAACAGTATTCCTGTAAATCCTAAAGAATACCCACAGCTCTATCTGAGACTTTATGAAAGTCTCACTCTCCAAGCTTATTTTTCAGAAGCCTGAAACCTCCAGATGGCTCCTAGGCCAAATAAGCCCTGAAACCCAGAGCTACCAGTCTCTCCAAGAGCATCAACCAGTTGCATCCACTACCCCATAATGCTGATACCCCTTTTCAACATGAAGCAGTTAGAATTGTCATTGCCCACATGTCCTTAAAGAAGGGGAAAAGGATCAAAGGAGAAGGAGGAGTTGTAATGAAGAAGATAGGCTTAACAAATGAGTATGACTACTAAATCATTATAATGATATTTCTTTTTAGTCTCCAGTGCCTTAGAGCAGGTAAAAGAAAATACCTGAAATAACGGAATTGTACCCATACCATACTTTGAAATTGGTTCTAAAACTACATGCTAAAAAGTACATTGTAATTTATATATGCTTTTTTGTATATATGTCATATTTCACAATAAAAAAGTTAAAAAAGAAATGATGATTTCAGCAGCCAGAAAAGAGAATTTCCATCTCTATTTCAGCCAGCAAGCTATTAGAGAATTCATTGAAAACCTATGTCAGAATTTCCTGCTGGCAGTCTGCCCTAAGGAATTTGAACTTGCCCAGCCCCATAGTCACGTGAGACAATTCTTATAAAAATCTCATAATATTTACATTTATCTCCTGTTGGTTCTGTTTCCTAGAGAACCCTGACTAAAGCATCAACTTTCTTGGTCATATTTTCTATAGAAATTGCTAACACGTCTTTCAAGACATCAAGAGAAGTCAGGTGAAAACTTGTTTTCAGGTTACATTAACTATGACAAAATAACTATCTGAAAAAATAAAAATGTATTCCATCAAGTTTATTCTTTACCAAGAGATAGCTTGGTAAAAATAGTTTGATGTAATAGCTAGTTGTTGAGTCAGTTATTATACAAGGTCAACTGATTTATTTTGTACTTTGGCAGTTGAGCAGAAGTTGGCTTTTTTTCAACCAATAATTTCCATCTTACTTGAAACTTATTTCTTTTCTGAAACCAAAGAGGATCACCACGGTTTACAGCTAAGCATTTTTGAAAATTGCTTTTTTAAAAAAGGTAAATATAAGAGCCTATATATGAAAATATCTATTTACTATTTATATATACTACTTAATAGTATGGTAATTTATATATAAGTGGCAATGTCATTCATGAGAAAGTCATAATGAGCTTTCCCTGAGTTCCTGTGTTACTGAATTTACTGAATCTACTTTTCACGGATATCAAAATGCAGAAGGCCCCATTATTTCTTAGGGCTCTGTGTAACCTCATGGCATAGAGCGATTGGGTTTCAGATATATATTGTTTTTTCCTAGAAATGCCAAGCTGATAAACATCTGAAATTTCAACACAGCTCTTCTGAGAGAGTTCCTTGTTGCTATCATCACATTAAGAAATAAAAATTGAAGTAAAATATTTGAAACACATGTTCTCTCCTACTTAATAGCCTTTTATAAGTGTCCATGGTGAGGTGACGGGTTGAAGGAAAAGGAAGGAGGAGTGTTCACTTTATTCTTGTTACTGTGAGTTTGTGTAGTTTAATGGAGGGTTTTCCTGATATTTGTCTTTAATTTTACATGTAGTCTGATGATTGGCATCCTTTCATGTATATCTCAGAAAGGATTTTATTTAGAAACTCAAGCTAGCATTGCCTACTTAGGAAAGCAAACAGTTCAAGCAATTACACAGGTTAGGTAGGACCCAAATCACTTTCATCTCCATTTAAAAAATGATTCCATTTCAACTATATTTCTATTAATAAAATAATTTAAAGACTGAAAAAAGACAAGCATGTCCATAGCTACTTTGAGATCTTACACTAGGCTGTTATCACACACTGATTCTTTAATCTCCACTCCTCCAGTATATCGCTAGGTCCTACAATCACCTCTTACTTCTCCTACACAAGAATGAGAATTCTCCTACTGGGGAGCAGACAACAGCTTTGTCCTTACAATGTCAGCTACTATTTACAAGACAGAGGATTTAATAACTTTCTGGACTTTTCCCTTACTTTTCAACAGCAATAAAAGGTATGTCTGCTTCATAGGATATTAATAGACTCTAAGGCCAATGTCTAAAAATGACTGATATACATTCAATATGAAGTTGTTAATTGACGGCTACTGCTAGTAGCATTCAAAAAGGTACAATAAGTGATAAATTATTTTCCCACTCAGTGATTCATTCAAATGATACCATAAGAAAGACTAATAAGTGGAACTTGATTAGGGCGGAAGCTAGGATTTGAATGATGAGCAAGAGTTAACCTGCTGAAGAGATGGGAAAGAACAGGTATAAATATTCTGAGCCTTCACCAGAATATTCATTCTGATGAGAAATGTTCATTAGAAGACATGGCTGTTAATTTTTATTTTGACATAGTAATGCTTTCTAGCTTATCTTTACTTAAAAGTAGAATTTAAGTACTGAATGTCTGTGAACACTAACAAGTGGGACAACCTGAAAGTACTTTACTCGCCATTAGTCGTAATTTTTACTTTATTTTCTTAAACAAATTAAAGACACAAAGAAAAACACTCTATAGACATCAGACAGACTTAAAACTTAAGTTTTCACTATTGAAAATAATTACAAGAACACTTTGGATGTCAGTGGAATATACTAATTAAAATATATGCCATGCCATCTAACTTGACTCAATACAAAGTTGTATTCCAATGGTGGCAGAAATTTGACTTGCAAACATTTTGAAAAGGTCTGTATCCAGCACTAAATACTTAATTTTTATAACTCTGGGACTTTTCTTGACTTTTCTAATAAAAATTCACCAGATAGATATTTCTACACATTTAAATTCAATGGAAACAATTTGCTTCTTCATGACACTGTGACTTTGGGAGGGAAATTCATAATAAAATGAAAAGACCATCAAACTAAGAATCTAAAATTTCATGTTCTTTTCCTTTTTCTGCTACTGGTATGCTCAAGGATTCTGGACAAAAATTACTTTGCTTCTTTATAATCCTTTAAGTTTTTGCCTTCCTAAGAGCATTTTATTAGAAAGAAAAAAAGTAAAACTCATGAGGCTAGGTGATTTCCAGAATTTTTACTAGATCTCAAATGACGCCCAGCTGTAGTAACAAGCAAAGTCCTCAATAATGTAAGAAGTGCTGTTATCCAGAGCACTTATGAAAGTAGTATAAATATTGCTAGTTTAAAAATATAGATAGTGCTAATTTACAATGAATAGTGAAAACCTCCTATTACACTGAAGAATTATTTCCTCCGGTGTAACAGAAGATAAATAGAAGATGGGTGCAAACATGTATAGATTTATACATTTGGTAGTAGGAAAAAATGTTGGTAATCCCTGGATAATGACTTGTCTTTCCTCCTCTAGTTTCTAGATAAGTGACTTTGGGCAAGATACTCAACCTCCCTGCACTTCACTTTCCTCTTTTGTTGGCAAGATAAAATGAGAAAATAACATTTGAAAGGGGATAACACCCATTGCAGGTATTCAATAATGGAGTATTTTCCCTGGAAACATGGGGAAGAATTGCTTAGTTCAGACTCATGCTGAGACAAAAGCAGAATAAGAAAGGTTATCACAGGAGTGTTTATAGGAGAATCAAGTATTGGACTATAACAGGATTACAAAACTATGAGGCCAGATCCATGAAAAAATCATGGTATATATGGGGTGAGTGTTCGCTGTGGCTAGACGGCATGTTGGAGGGGTTGGAAGTAACGGACATAACACTAATCAATAGGCCTTTTCTGTAATGCATAGTACAGAGTTCACTTTCATCCTGTCATCCTGAGTTATCCCACAGAGTCACCACCAGCCACAGGTGGCCACTGAGCACATGAAATATGGATAATACAACAGAGGAACCAAATTTTTCATTTCAACTAATCTAGCACAACTTTATTTCTGGCAGAGCTATATTTCACTTTAAATGCTAAAAATTTAGCATCCTACTTGGGATGTGCTGTGAGTGTAAACACGTATCAGATTTTGAAGACTCGGTATAAAATAAGAATAAAAAATAGCTTAATCATTTTTAGTGATTACATGTTGAAATGATAATATCTTAGATATATTTGTTAAACAAAATATATTATTAAAATTAATTTTACCTGATTCTTTTTTATTTTTAATGTAGCTACAAGACACTTTAAAATCACATATGTAGCCCTCATCAAATTTCAATTAGGCAGCACAGGTATGGACAACGGCAAGACAACTTATTCGAGGGAGAAACATCTTCATATTTTTATTTTACCAGGAAAACCTCACTTTAACATGAAGGGTAAATTTAGTATTGGTGATATTGGAGGCCTTTATGATGCTGTAGTAATATTCAGATGAGAACAAATAAAGATTTGTATAAAACAGGAAGGGATGAATTTTCAAAAATATGTATTTAAAAAACTAACAGCGGAGCTGGGTGATTAAATGAGAAAAAATAGAGATTGTCATATATAATAACAGAATAGAGCCTCATTTAAGGTAGGAGTGATTGAATCTATGGAATGCTGCAGAAAGCTTTACCAAAAAGATCAACATTTTGTTCTACCTATCCTCTCTGGTAGCTTTATCATTACTTATTCCCTAAACTATTGCAGTAACTGCTGTATTGGTTTCTCTCTCCTCAGGAAGTCCACGGATGAATTTCAGTCAAGGAACCCCTAAAATTATAAGATTTTGTGCATAGGTGCCATAGCTTTTACATTTTTATAAATTTAAATATTATAAAAGAAGATAAGGAATCCAAAAAAAGACCAAAACTCACTCTTCTGAGATCCATGAAAGTTAAGAAATCCTGGTTAGAGAGAAAATGATTTAATACATAACTTTGGAGAACATCCACTTTTATATGAGAAGAGAGTAATAAAGTAGAAGCAGACTAACACCCCAAAATGTCATTGAAAAATAGACGGCAGTTTTTTAAGAGGTTTTTAAAAAGTATTTGAAAAACTTGAAAATGAATGTTTGCTGGCTGGAATACTTCACTGTTTAGGAGAATGGTTCCCATGAAAATGCTTTTTAGATCATGATCTTTTACAAATATCTAAGATACAGTATCTGCTAGGGTCTGTATCTGGAAATAAGATCTCAATTGTTACATACCATTTCCTGCCCTGAAGCTGGGAAGTGTCTGGCTGCAACATCTGTGAGATAATCAGCTACTACTCACCAGCTATCTCCCTGGCCTGGTGTCCTGAGACTTGAAGCTGGCCATTTCAAAACAATGTGGAGACTGAGCTGTACCCCCACGGGCAGCTGAGAATGTAAATGGATTTCAGGTGCAGAGGTAGTATCACTTACATTGAAGATTTATAACAGGAACAAGCTTCAGACCTGGGAAAATTCAAAGTAAACAAAACAGATCTATCTAATCATGACAAGCCAAGTCACAGTCCCAACTTATAACTAACCACAGTTCCAGCAAACTGTATGAATCAGTGTGGGCTGACATCATGTACTCAGTGAATAACGAGTCTAGACCCAAAAGTGGATGATGGGGTTTTATTCAGCATGACTTTTCCCAATAAGCTTGCTCAAGTTTAAGAATTCAGAGGGGACCCTTTGCCATTGTATAGGTGATGAGGGGTTTTTGCTGCGGCATAAATTCTCTGCAGTTAATAGAAGGAAGGCAGTTTTGTGAAAGGGAAGAAGAGATGGAAATCAGCAAACTTTGGGAACACGTTCTATGAGCATCAGACATATCCTCTCAGAGCAGTACATCCTCATCTTTCCATGTGGGAGATAAGACTAAAGGACAGTGAATTTCCTTCGCTGACTTTCAGTGATTTGATACTAAATCACCCTTAATGACGGCAAAATTGGCATTGTGCATTGTTTAGGTCTCTGCTTAGCTGTCTTAAAGGCAAACACTGCATTCTTAATATTTGTTTCATTTAAGAGAATACAGAAAGTTAAATGTTTCATATTTAGCCATAAGCCCAAACCAGTTATTTTATCCTCAATTGGTGCCCACAATGGAATTTCTCATCATTTATGCAAATAATAGCCAAGAAAAGAATAAATATGCTGTTTTTGTGAATGTTTCAATATCAGGTAACCATAAAAATTAGTAAAATTGTTTATTGTTTCCACATGTTCACATTTCATTTTCGACCAAGAAAGTATGTGGTGGGGTGGTGGGGTGGTGGGGGTGGGTGCATATGTGGGTATTTCACCTCCTACATATTTAGATATGCTGTTTTCCCAAAATGCTGATATTTTAAACATTATTTTCTTTTGTGTAATCTAAACCATAAAATGCAATTGCTCGTGGTAGTAACCACATAATTATTAGGTCCCATGTATATGAAAGGCACTATGCTAAGCATATCACATCTATTATATTTCATCCTCACAACTCCTGAATATCATTTTCCTCATTTAACATTTAAGAAAATTTAGAGTTAAATAAGTAGCCTGAGGTTAAATATCAGATAAACTGCATAACCAATACTGGAACAAAAATCTGTCCCATGCTTACCTCCCATGACCTTTGCATTTTTTCAGCCCCTCTTCCCCTACTTCCTGACTCTGACCTTTTTATGCATTAAAATATTTTATCTATTAAATACTGCATATGATTTGAGCCTTTTATCTAAATTTGGGTATGAGCTCCCTTCATGGTCTCAGGTAAAGCATTTCCAACTCTACTGAACTATGTAAGTTCTGATTTTTGTAGTAAAAAATTCATATCTAACAGCATTTGAAAAAAAAGTAATAAAAATCTTTATCTAAATGTAGATAAAAATTTTATATATATACTCTATCTACCTTTCTTTCTTTCTTCCTTCCTTCCTTCCTAGCTTCCTTCCTCCCTCCTTCCCTTTCTTTCTTTCTTTCTTTTTTTCTATCATCTCCCAATGAGCCTTTTGCTGTAATGGTGACCAAAAGTCATTCAATTTCTGCTTGAATCCAAAAGGTGAATTTTTCATTATTAGAAATTATCTTTATGGAGTGAATAAAATATATACATTTATGACTCCAAAGCCTTAATTTTAGTCCTCTCTCACCTGAACTTCAATAGTGTATAGCCAATTGCCAAATAGACACCACTCTATTAGACAATAGATGTTGTACGATAAATTTTTCACAAGCAATTAAAACTCAATATATTTAAAAGTAAATTTATCCTCTCCTTTCCCATACCTGCTCTTCTTTTAGTGCTTCTTATCTCAGGAAATATTTTCTATTGCAGTAAATGATAATAACATCCATGCAGTTAAGACAGAAATTTTGAAATCATCTTTAACTTCTTATCCAACACTCCCAAGAAAATGCCACATCTTGGTGAGTCTATTTTCTTCTCTCTGCTCCCACTCATAGCCTCCTTTATTGCTAGTTTTCTTCAACTTTCTCTTAACTGATTTCCTTTCAGCCTTTGGAAAAATTGTTGGGCATATGAATGTGAACCAATAAATGGAAAGTTGGAGCCAGAGGTCACCTTGGCTGGTCCAGGTTCTAGATCACTGTGAGGCTCATTACATAAGTAGGTAAGCATCTTTCACGTAATCACACAAAATCAGTCTCCAACTGGGAGACCATGTGACTACTTAGACCTATCAAACTGAGCAGAACTCCCAGAAGCAGTACTGATCCTTTCCCAGAGACCTAGCATAATTTAAGAAAGGAGAATAAAGCTTTAAGGAGAAAATATTGAATTTCCTTTTAAAAAAGGAAATGAAACCTTAATTATGTAATGCTAATAATGATTGTTGGATCACTTTTAGTGAATCAGGGCAAATCAAATCATTTAAATTATTATTTTCAATATGTCCAGATGGTTAAAGTTCCTAAATGTACCACAATAGCCTACCTTCAGGCTGCTAATATAATATCATAAAAAGAAACTGCTGTGTTTCTAAACATGATAATGTTTTCTGTTCTTTTCAGCCAAATCAATTACTAACCAATGTACCTGCAAAAGTCCCTTTACTGTTCTCCTATATGCATTTATTTATTATCTAAAATTTATTCATTGACTAAATATAAACTCACAAAGGTCAAATTTCCAATACTCTACTCTAAATTAGCCCACCATAATTTAAATGTGATATCACAGCAATTGTCTATTATTTCTCCTCTGGAGTTTTTTCAACAAAAATTTAAAATGTATTCTAAAACAAACTATGCTACATTGTGTACGGTTATTAAACAAAACAAATGAACAGTTCTCCAAGTCTATACATGGTTGAAATTTTCAATACTGTTTGACAAAATATCAGTTGAACCCAATCTAGCAAACGAGTATTTTGAAGTTACTGTTGGCTAAATATATGCCTAAGCCAATTATTATGGGAAAGACTTCTGTTTGATTTGCAAAGATCAAAACATAAACAATAATCTCAGACAAATTATACCAGATAAAATTCTATTTGCATTGCATTTTTTTAATAAAGGAGACACATGCTTCCATAATCTTCTTTTAAGGGACTCCTACAGCATTCTGCAGCTGTGTTTTTTAGAAGTGCATTCATTTTAACTAAAATCAATATAGCTAAAATCAATCCATTTTCATCTGTGCCATTATCCCTCATCCCCATTGTTGCCAGTGACTTTCCTATTAGAGTAAATCTTTAGAAATAAAGGAGGAAATGGTAGACAGAATTCTGCTTCAATATCTAGAAATGAGTCTCAAAGCAAGTGTTGAAAATCTACTACCTCCAAAGGCCACTGCATTGTACAACTCCAGAGGGCGCCATTCATAAAGAATAGCCCTACTGGGGTTCCAAATACACCACTTTTCCCTCTCATATCTTTTCTGCAAATCTGCTAAGGAGAATTACCATGATTGACTTTTCTGTCTCCCCCACAGATGAATGTCTTTCAATGGTAGAGGTAATTTCTTCATCTTTGTATCATCATTGTCTGGTACATTGGCAGGCACAGAGTCTATACACTATGATTGTTCTTGGACCTGAACCAAACTACTCTCTGTGTATCAAAGCATCAAAAAGGGATCTGGTTTGGAGATTCTAACTATCACCAGCACTTTTTAGCTAAAAAATTGTCTTTGACCCAATGTACAACCTCAGAAGGTAAATATATGAAGTTTGATGAAGAAAGTTTGCTGAAACTGGCCCTAGGAATTCTCCTGTTTATGGAGATACAAATGACCCCTCTTCCCTACAAAGCAGTTTCCTCATGGTCACAGGTACTGCCCTGTATGACCTACAGTCAAGCATCCATTGCTTCAGGCAGCAAGACTTGAGGCTTTTCCCACAACATTCTGTAAACTAATTCATTGAACCACCTTTCTACATGCAGGGCAATTTCTGGGACAGTGAGTTTCTGAGGCCACTCCCAGACAGATTGGGCCAGACACATAAGATTCAAAAAAGTGCACAAGAGCTACTCTGCTCCCAGTGCAGGGATCCCTGGCCCTTGTGTTGTTTCCATGCCCAACCAGTGAGGGGTGGGAGAGAAGCCAGTCAGAATGTCAGGAGAGCCTACCCCTTTAAAGTTCCAGTTTTGATTCAATATGCTTTCTATGACTGCAGCCTTTTAACTGTCTTCTGGAGCTATGAGAAAGATGTTTCTGACAGTGCCTGCTGTTTGTTCAAAGCTTTCATCCTGGAAAGAGCTCTGGAGCCTCTCATTCCACCATCTTGATTGGGGTGGGGCTTGGCTTTGAGTTTTATGTGGGTTTGGATACTTACTGAAATGATATTATGTGTTTATTTTTTTTCAGAATTTACTGGCATTTTAGTGTCAGGGAACTACCAAGAAAAGTCATTGGGTGTGCCTTAAACTTCACTCAAGAAAAAGAAAAATATTTACCCCTTCTGAGCAAGTTTGAATAGGTCCTGACAAGAAAGAATAAAGCTTCCTTTTTTTTAATGACTGCACTCTTCTGGCAACTTCTTTCCTGTCAACTTAATGATTACAATAATAGTACTTTTCAAACGGATAGAAGTATTCAAGAATGAGGCCTTCTTGAGGAATTACAAGTGGCTCAATATATTTAAGATATTTATGTGATTGTCATAGTCTGGAACTCACAGGTTTCTTGGTGGGCTCAGATATGTCTGGTAATATCTGGAAATCCAGACAGTCTCACAAAGTTATAGTATCTATGTATATCATGAACTGTTTGCTCATTTATCATACACATCGCCTTCCTCCAAACAGGACGCCATTTTTTTTCCAGGTATCCACTCTTCTGCACATAAATCTTTCTCATAGGAAATTGAAGATCTTGCAAATTTCAGGTATGTCAATCCAATCAGGAAAATCCAATTCCCCTTTCTGTGACTGGTTTAAAGTTACCTGATTTGCTTTCAGATTGTGAAGAGTACTTTTTAGGAGGAAGAGTTCTAGGAAAGATTTTTCTCTCTATGGACATAGTTGTCTCTGGATGCAAAAAACTGAATATTTTACGTTTCTGCTGGTGGTGACCCATGCAATTTATGATGTTTTGGTTGGGCTCATATGACCTTTTGACTAGCCTGTATGTCTTGACCTGTCTAATTGACCATTTCCTTTTGTATGATTGACAGACTTTTATATGTTTATTGACAGGTCAGTAAACCCAAACCTAAGAATGAAAAGACATGCAAGACTGTGAAATACTGTTTCTTCCATCACTACAAGGAAAGAGGTTCCTTGAACTGGTTCAGATGTTGGCCATGAGATCTGGAAAGGAGCTCTGGAAAGTCTGACTGTGCAAAAGATTTACACTGACTATGCAAAAATGTCCAGAGCCTAAGTCATGGATACTCAGTGGCATTCAAAACCAGGCAACCAAATGTCCTCTTTCCACATAAGAAGAACAGACTGAGAGAGACTTTCTAGTTAAGAAAATATTATTTTAGTTACAGGGAGCAGTGCTACTCTTTGCACAGGTGGTTATGTGTTCTTTGGAATTCTCCAAGGCTAATATCTGAGGTTGCAGCAATAGTCAAGAAAGCCAAACCAGGAGCTTCAGCATTGCTCCCAAGATTATCCCTATGATCAAATGCAGGAGTGTAGAAAAGTAATGTACAGGTTAGTTCAGAGTTGAGATTTGTTAGATACATGGGACTGAAAAATAGAGTGAGGTGAGAGGGCTTAGTAGACAACAGTGAGCCTAACCAATAGCCCATGGACCTGAGGATGGAAAGGAGTCAAAGAAGGGAAAGGGATTTGGGGTTAAGTAGGAAAGCAAAACCTAGAGGTCTTGTGAGAAAGGAAAGCTGGGAAAAATGGAACAAAATAAGTGAGTCAATGTGCTTTAGCCCTTACTGTTTTGTGTAAATTTAAATTTAATATCAGAGCATGAGAAATATTCTTTCACTATATACAGAGTCTTGTATGCTTACGTTGCTAACTATCATCTGAATACAGTGCAGTGGCTTCATTTTTACTTCTGACATTTTCCTTCTTCATTTCTGGAAAATTATGGATTAAGCTGCATGGCAACAAGGTAATATTTGAAAATATGTAATTAAATGCATATGCAGAACAGAAAGAAACACTGACACTTGCCACTTTCTCATGTAGAATGGCAACTGCCACAGTTGTCCACATTTTTGGAAGAAGGGTTACAATATTTCACACTTCTTCTAGGTCTAAACTCACACTGATAGGTGAGTAGTGGCAGAGATTTCATCCAAGTTCAAAGAAGACAGGTTAAAGAGCTGAAAGCCTAACAGTAGTTAATGCTACTATCAGAGAATTATCAAACTCATTCATTTGATTCCCATTTTATATTTATTGTTAAGGAAGTGTTTATTTTACATTAGATTTTTTCGTTAACATTCAATGATGCCTATAGAGACATTATGGAAGATACATTTATTCTATAAACAAGAAACAGACTTTTTTGACAGCAGGTAAAGAGGATAATTCAACCCATATATTCAGTATCAACAGTGTCCGCAACTTAGTGGATGCATAATAAATGCATAGTAAATGCTTGATAAATAAATGAATGTTTATTTAATGAACGGTTTGGGGATGTATAAATACCCTCAGCTGTAGTCAAGGCAAATAATTTTTCTAAATAAAATAATAAGATCTTTTTTTGGTGCTAAAGTTCATTATCTTCAGTTTATATAATAGGGATGTGGATTAAATGGGTTATTTTACAGAAAATTACCTGGTTAATAGGGATCAAATAAATTAGTTTGATAATTCTCTATTTGAAGATGATGCTACAATCAACATTGTTCTTACTTACAATTAAAGAATGTAAGTATTAAAATATTTAATCAGACAAAATTCAACCAAGAATGATTCAAAGGATCTGAACAGAAGTGCAGTAAACTCAGTAAAATATATTTCCCTTCATATTGAAGAGAAGCCAATACCTATCATTTCACTAACTTACAGAAATGTTATTTAGATGTGAAAATAGGTGTGAAGCATTTTGAAAAAGGTGCTATATAACTACAAAGTGTCATTATAATATCCAAGCTGGTATTTTGATTTTGTGTCTCTAGAAATTCGATTTCTCCTGTAATAAATTCTGAAATGATTTTCAGGAGATTACTGCACAAGTCATTCTGCATGTATCAGATCTAATGGCCCATATGCTGCTCAGGAAACATTAGCACCTTCCTACAGAAATACTCAGTAACACATGATGCAAACTTCTGTAGCATTAGTTTGCAGGTGGAAAATATGTTGCAATATAAAGACATATGAGCCCCAATTTTAAAACATTTTAAATTGACATTAAAAAAATTATCACTTTCTCTTTATACGGGGGGGAAAACACATGTGCACACTTTTGGGTTAACATTGCACCGAAATTTATTTTACCTTACCCTTAGAACTTCAAAGAACTTGAAAAACGCATTGCTCTCAAACACAGGATATATCCTCAGTCTTCCCGTAACACACCGTCTGTTTTTAATACAACAGATTGCATTTACAACTATGCTCCCATCCATGGGAGGGAAAGTGGAGAAAAATTAATATCCCTAGAGGAAAGACATTTAACAAGGACACTGAAATCAGCAAAATTAATGCTAACAAAAATAATAGAAAATAATTTTCCTAAGTGCTTTCTATGCACTGCTTCACCTAATCCTCAAGTCAAGCATATGGATGCCCATTATATAAACAAGGAAACTAAAGTAAAAAAATGTTAGAACTAACTCACATTCACACAGCTACCGCTGGCAAGAGTTGAGGTTTGAAGCCATTACACAGCCAGATGCTGGGCTCTTAGCAAATCTAAGCCACCAATTTTTTGGCCACCAATGCTGAATTCTTCAGCCTTTAGGATGAGATGTATAAATCTTGGAGAAGGTGTACCTCAGTGATTAGATTCTTTTTCTCATCACATTAAACAAATGGCAGCAATGGACATTTCACTCCTGGAAAGAAAGTACCATAAGTAAAGGAACTTATCATTCACATATGATGAGCAGACCCGGGCCTGTGACTAAGATCTGTGCAGTTATCATGACTTATAATTCAATTGTCAAGAGGTCAAGCCTGTCTGTTATTTCTAGTTCAGTACTAATATTGCTTTGAATTAGAACCTGCATTGACAGCACCCGCTAACCTTGTCCTTTCCAGTTGAAAACTGTCTACATGGAAATTAAGGCCAAATAGCTAAGAAGCTGATTTACAAAGGAAACACTTGTTGAAAGGTAGAGAGTTTTGCTTTGGCTGGTTATTATTCTAAGAGCGTACATGTTCAGTATAGGAAGCAAGAACACATACTAAACATTTATTCGAGTATCATTGAGAACCTACCATGTACCAAACACTATCGTTAGGCAGAAAGCAGATCCCTGCTTTTATGAACCTTCTATTCCAGTTGTCTAAATAGAAGCATAGAATTTTAATTTAATAGTGTTTAATTATCTGTTAGCAATAGGCAATAGACAAATGAATAAACAGCAAATATTGTGCAAAAGGATGAGTCAGAACAATAAAGTGTGTGTATGGTGATATGGATGTCATTTAGCATAGAGAGGTGATCTCAGATGACATTTTGGCAGACATCTGAAAGAAAGCAGAGTAAGCCAAGCTCACACAGAGAAAAGAGGATATCAGCAGAGGAAATAGCAAATGCCAAAGCCCTGGGGTGCGAGGACACTTGGTATATTCATAAAACATGTCGAGTTTGATGTGGCTAGAATGGAGAAAGATGGGAGTATAGGATGTGGTAAAAGTGGTGGGGACGGATAGGAGATTAGATCCTCATCTAGTGTGGAGGAGGGTGTGTTGCAAATCTTGGAGAGCCCTTAGGAGCACAGTAAGGACTTCGACTTTCAGTGGAGCGATAAGGAATACCATCGGTGAAATGTGAGGAGAGGACAAATATGATCTGGTTTACGATTTAAAAGAATCACCCTGTCAGATACGTTGCAAATAATCTGGAGGGCAGCCAAGGTAGGATGAGGAAGAAGAGTTAGGAAGTGATTGCAATGATCTTGCCAAGAAATGACGGTGACTTAGATGAGAGGAGCAATGGTGGAATGTGAAAAGTAGTTTAATGGTGGATATATCTGAGGGCAAAAATGGCAGGATATGATGATAGATTGGATGTGAGGTGTTGCAAAATTTAAAAATTCAGGGTAATGGAAGTTTTTGACATGAGTAGCTGAAGAAATAGTTTGTCATATTCTGAAACGGGATAGATTAAGAAAGGAACAGGTAGGCAGGCCACAGTGGCTCAGCAGGCAGAGGTTCTCGCCTGCCATGCCAGAGACCTGGGTTCGCTTCCCGGTGCCTGCCCATGCAAAATAAATAAATATAAATTAAAAAAAAGAAAGAAAGAAAGGAGCAGGTGAGAGATAAAGAGAAGTCTAGAGTTTGGTTATAGACCTGTTAATTTGTGGTGATTATTTGATAGTCAAGTGGTGATGATTAGTTGAGTTTTCATTGCAGGTGAGCCATCCATGCCAGGGATGTAGCTTAGAGGCCACAGGTGTGAGCAAGAGCACCTGCCAAGTGAATATAAATGGACTAGAGTAGAGGTCCAAGGACTGAGCTCTAGGACATCCAGTGTTTAAAGAACATAAAGATGAGATGGGCCAAGTAAAGCAAACTGAGAAGGAGTATCTTGTGAGGTACAGGACAACCAAAGCAAGTGGAATCCTGTATGCTGTATGAATAAGCGTTGAAGTGGGAGAAAGTCACAAACTGGGTCAAATGATTCTCATTAGGACCATGATGAAGACTGAGAAATGACCACTGGACATGATGCCATAGGACTAATGATCTGGACAAGCACATTGTTAATTCAGAGGTGGGGAAGAAAGTCTGATTGGAATGTATCAAGAGCAATTTGAAGGAGACAAGCTGGCAGCAGCAAATCTATACACAACATGGTGACTGTATTTTGTAATGAAACATCAGGATATATAGTTTCACATATTATCTGTTAGGAGTCAGAATATTTGAACTTAAAACTGTTTCAGCAAGTCAAGACCTATGGTGGTGGGTTAGAATGTAAATACATTTACATCCACTTTCCTGTTATAGAGTAAAGCCAGCATAACTTTATCTTCACAGATCCTCAGTTCTTAAAGACAGCTTGTCACAGCAGGTATCCTATGAGGAATTGATAAATGTCTATTAAAAGCTTTAGTCCGTATGATTCTGTAGGATGTTTCATGAAGCATAAGGCCAAATACTATTTCTAAATTTAAACTGTCCTACATATGATGTTGATGCAAGTGTGCATACTACCACATTTTCTCTTCATGAATAATGCATGACCTATGCAACTTGAGTCCTAAATAAGAAAAATGCTAACAATTTAAAAATCCACATTAAATATAAGAATAAAGTGGCTGTGCTTGATAGTATAAGTCTTAAAAGAAATTACTGGGTTAATTCTACATAGGGAAAAATAAGTCAAATAGTTCTCTCCATCCCTTCCTTACTATATTATTTTCCTGCCATTTATTCCCATAACTGCTCAAATAAGTGAATCCTACTTTTAAGATGCGAAATGTTTATTCTTTGAGCACCAGATAATAAACAGGTCATTCTAGACCAATGATAAGCAGCAGAATGCAAGGAATATCAAGAGACTCAAATACACTTACTGCACATATCACTGCTTTTTTATCTTGAACAAGTCAGGAATCCCATTACACACCAGACCATAAGAAAACTAGCTTATTACAAATTTAGATGCAAAAGGAAATCATCACTTTAACTAGATCATTTGAGCCTGGTTATTTTAATTATTTGACTAATTTGTCATCTGAAACTCAATGATATAAGCTAGCTATTAATTAAAAGATTATTTTCCCTGCTGTCTCTAGTGGAATGAATTCTGGATTCAGCTGTCAGGAGACCAAGGATTAAGTTTTCCTATAAAATACACCAGTTGAGTGACATTTGTCAGGTCACACAATCTTGAGTCTCAGTTAAATTATCTATACATTCACAACATTAATAGCATTAGAGTTGTTACTAGTGTGTGTGTATACATGTGTGTGTGAGAGAGAGTGAGAAAGAGAGAGGGGGAGAGAGAGAGAGAGAGACTGAAGTAAAATAGTATCCTGTCTAATCAATTTCCTCTTATGTCTTCAGGCAGTTCACTTTCCCAATTCTTTCCTCTCCTATGTCTTTACTTTCTTCCTCTCTTCTGCTCAAATTACTTTAATCTTAATATTTCCCTTGACCACACATCCTCCATCCCTGAAGGCACAAATGACAGGATATGACAGATCGGATGTGATATGTGATAAAAAAAAAACGAAGGGATCTAGGGTGACTGAGGTTTTTGATCTAAGTAACTGAAGAATTTACTCAAGTAAGAATTAACTGAAGTATTTGCTATATTCAGAGATGAGACAATTTCGTTTCTCTCCTACTCTCTCAGTGTGCCTGAGCTGCTGTAACAAACTAACACAGATTTAGTTGTGTTTTCTCTACATTCTGCAGTGTTCTGGGGGTGCCTTGCCAGGAATCGATAACACAGTCTCTGCCTCTGCCCCATGCTGTCTCTGTCTCTCTGCCTCCCTTCTGTTTCTGCGCTGTCCAGATTATGAGGACCTCAGAAACATCGGATTAAGTAAAGCCCACTCTGATTCAGTTCACCCGACTTAAACTAACAACATCCTCAAAGATCCTATTTAAAAATGTGCTCAATCCATAAAATCAGGTGTTAGGACATGGGCATGTCTTTGTTGGGGACTTGACTTAGTCCATAACACCTTCCCTTTACAGTCAATTTTTTTTTTTTGGTATGCTGTATGGCAGGGTCACATTCCATTCTTTTTCCATGTGAGTATCCCCTTTGGGTTGAATTTTTTCTTGGTTGGGTTTCTGTTTGTTTACTTATTTGTTTGTTTGGGAAGTACATGGGCAAGGAATCAAACCTGGGTCTTATGTTAGTTAGATTCAGTTGTCAACTTGGCCAGGTGAGCATACCTAATCTTGTTGCTGTGGACATAAGCCAACGGTACATGAACCTCATCTGTTGCTAATTACATCTGCATCAGCTAGGAGGTGTGTCTGCTGCAATGAGTGTTTGACTTAATTGGCTGGTGCTTAAATGAGAGAGCACAATGTAGCACAGCCTAAGCAGCTCAGCATTCCTCATCTCAGCACTTGCAGCTCAGCCCAGGCCTTTGGAGATACAGAAAGAAGTCACCCCGGGGAAAGTTGTTGGAACCCAGGGGCCTGGAAAGAAGACCAGCAGAAACCATCCCGTGCCTTCCATGTAAGAAAGAACCTCAGTGGAAAGTTAGCTGCCTTTCCTCTGAAGAACCAGCAAAATAAATCCCCTTTTATTAAAAGCCAATCTGTCTCTGGTGTGTTGCATTCTGGCAGATAGCAAACTAGAACAGGTCTCCTGCATGGCAGGCAAGAATTCTACCACTACGCCCTACAGTCAATTTTAAAATCTTTGTCTGCATTTTCTCCTCTTTCTACCTCTTTCTCGCTCTCCCTCTCTCCTCTTCCCTTCCATAAAACTCTTAACTGGAGATCTTACATGTATAGTCAAAAGGTACATACAGATCATTTTCCTGGAACAGAAATTCTTTAGTTATTCCAACATTCACTCTTTCTCTAGTTTTATCCATTCCCAGCCCCTTCTCCTGGTCATACTGTCACATCCTCAATCATTTATTAGCTGGATTCCCTCAATAGCCCCCGAACCAGAGCCCTGCAATCATCTTTGCCCATAGTCCAGTGCATTTTCTGTTATTAAGCCAGGTTAATATCCTAACTATGATCTAATCATGGCTTCCTCCTTCTTGAGACCTGTTAGTGGCTCTCTGATTTCCTTAAGGACAGAGTCAAAATTTTCTTTAAGTAAATTTGCTTTAAAAAGACAATTTTAATATGAATGGCACTAATCTCTCCACTCTTCCTCTGACATTTTCCCCTCTGAGCAGCACACCAATGATTTCTAGTCATTTTCTATTTATTTTTTTCTCCATGCATGTACTATGCACTCCAGTCTCTAGGCTATTGCCTTTGATTAATCTCCCCAGGTAGCCTTTCATGACACCAAAGGTTGGATCAAGGGCACTGATCATGAACTCCTCTTGGCCAGTACTTCCTCCACTGTAGCATTGTATGAGGTGAGACTCACGTGAATATAAATGCTGTGCTTAGATTGGATACCTCATAATTTTCACAATGGTTGACACTTGTGGCCATGCAGTAGAGGTAACTCTGTAAATTGTTAAGTGTTATATAACAGGAAGTAGCAATACCATCTTATTGAAGTTCCTGAAAAAGATAGACATTGAGAATTTAATGTCTTGAAAAAATAGACATTGAGACATTTATATTAGATTTGGGTGGCAGCAACAATTTACTTAATTTGTAAACATCTACAACTCAAAGAAGCTTCTCTTCTGGTTTTATATTCCCATTGAAATTATAATCATGCTACCACTATATATACCATCTATTTATTTACATTTTAAAAGATACATAGAAGTGTGCTTTTTTAAAGATGTCTTTAAAAGACAGATACATTTTGGTTTTTATAATAGATGATGTAATGTAGGGTTTCTGTGAAATTTAATGTAAATCTTTTTCTTTTATCATTTATCACAGTTCATTGAAACAAATTAGCTCACAGTCTTCCAAAATCTTGAGGAACTTTCCTTTTCAAATGGAAGACTCTGTCAACAAATAATGAACCTCAGTTTCACTTTGGTGAAAAAAAAAATTCCTAGATTGTTTTCTCAAGAAATTCCCCACCTATATTGAAAACAAACCATTAGCAAATTGGTTCATCATGGAGCAGAAGCACAGATAAAATAAACTGCTACAAAAGTTTAAAAGTTATGACTAAACAGAGCATTTCATAAATTGTTACAAACTACTCAGAGTTCTCCCAGAAGCCTTTAAATGTTATGGTTTATCATAAAATCCTTTCTTCTTAAGGATCTATTTAGAATGTGCTCCTACAACTTGCCTAAAAACTATCTGGATTTAGATGACACCACATCTCAACAGTGGTTATATAATTTAATCATTGCCTCATCAAATGAATTCTGTTTCTGAAACCAATAAAAAGAAATAACTGAACAAAACTCAAACTATAAATGCATAAACTAAATGGTAATGTCCCAGTTATTTATTATTAAATAACAAATCACCCCAAAGCTTAGTAGGTTCAAATAACAATGATTTATTATGTCTCATGATTTTGCAGGATGAGCTGGATGATTCTTTCGGTCCTCAGAGTATAACTGAAGCACTCAGGTGACTGTGTGCAACTGAGAGCTCAGCTGTGTCTAGGACATCCAGATTGGCCCCATCCTCCATGGTCTCTCTCTGTGCAGCCCTCTCATCATTCAACAGCCTAGCCCAAGCGTCTTTACATCATGACAGCTGGCTTCCAAGAAACAAGCTTCAAGTTCAAGTACTTTATCAAACTTCTGTTTGTATTACATTTGCTAATATCCCATTGGCCGAAGCAAGTCCTATAGCCAAGCTCAAAGCCAAAAGAGAACTAGTCAATGTCTTGGGAATTGGAACACATGTCCTTTGGGGGTCACCAATATAAGTCTATCATAGAGAGTTTCAGTTTATATACTTACATTGTTTGATCATTTGTTAAAGTCAAATCCCAACTCCCTATTGCTTCCATACAAACATAACTTTAATCAAACAATCTTACAATAAAATTCTTCCTATATTCTTATCCTGCAACTGGAAGTGTGAGAAACTTTAAAGTCTATATTTTATAAATTAGGGTTCTTTTTTATATGCTTTGTGTTTACTTTTCCTTGAAGTCATGAAGCTTCATACATAATGTCATCTGTGTCTTTGAACTCAATTCTAAAATTTGAATTTTTACCATAGTCTGAAATGTTTTCATTTTGACATGTCAGTTTACAGGTGATAATATTTCTTGATATTGGCTCAGAGAAAGGGAAGTTTAACATTTGCCTTTATATTTAGAAGTCATAGCTGCATATTCCCCCATTTGGAAGAAACTTGCTCTCTGTACAGCCGTGCTCTTATTATGCAAGCCTTGCCCATCTCATTAAAAAACTAGACAAAAGTTTTGTTAATTAGAACACTTTCCATTCACTCAGCAATGCTGTCTCCTTGAAACTCAGAATAGGAAGACCAGAGGAAATATTGGCTGAGTTGTTTCTCTTCTGTCATTTTAAGAATTTCTAAAATTTTTACAGAAAGTCTTCCCATCTAAAGAAAAAGAGATTAGAGCACTTTGCTTTAAAACAATTATACATCTGCTCTCTTAAGTTTTCTTGCTATTTTTGCCTTAGTCCTTTTTAAAATGAATCATTAAATAGTGATATTTAGAGTAGGAAGGAACTCTAAAGGGCATTGAGTTACCTTACATTTCCTTTGGCCCCTTAAGTACCATAACCTCATGCCATATATTTCATTTTCCAAAATGTATCTGAATATATAAAATAAAGAAACATCTCCTACTTAAAAAGCAGTCTATTCCATACTTGACCAGCTTTGTCCTTTAGAAAGTTCCTTCTTATGATGAGAGAAAAATGTATTTCTGCACAACGGCCACTTCTTAATTGTAATGTTAATCACACAAAACAAGTGCGATCCAACACCCATCGTCTCTCTGTTCAGTGCTATATCTCCGTTACTTAGACCAGTAGTCAAAACATAGTAGGTACTCAATAATTAATTGCCAGAGGAAGAGCTAACAATTATTGAATGTTTACAATGTATTAAACATTATATTATCTTCTTTAAATGTCATACATGTGTGAAGACATTTTTAAAATGTTTTCTTCCTTCTGCTCCAGCTTTTCCTTTTCAAGACACAGATATTTTAAGCATTTCAAATGTGATCTGGTCTCATGATCTTGGTCCACAGTCTTAGAATACAACTAATGGCAACGTAGCATCAACTGTTTTAGAGAGTACAGGCACCTTACAAATATTATTACCCTGTTTACTACTTAAAAGAGCACTCCCAGGCAGTGTAACGGTGGCTCAGTGGCAGAATTCTCACCTGCCATACCAGAGACCCGGGTTCAATTCCCCGAGCCTGCCTATGCCAAAAAAAAAAAAAAAAGAAAAAGACAGCCCTACCAAGAAAATATTATTTATCTCCATTTTACAGATTAAGAAATGTTAAAACTGAGGGACTGAGAGATTTGCTGAAGGTCTGGCAGAGCCAGGATCTA
Organism: Tamandua tetradactyla; assembly: GCF_023851605.1. Taxonomy (NCBI): domain Eukaryota; kingdom Metazoa; phylum Chordata; class Mammalia; order Pilosa; family Myrmecophagidae; genus Tamandua; species Tamandua tetradactyla. The sequence goes on from NC_135332.1 coordinate 159,474,636, forward strand.
TAACCAGGTTCTATCTGATTCCAAAGGCAATGCCCTGAATCTCTACTCTCTTTTGCTCCTGTGTGATTACAATCTTCTAAAATAATGATGGTTAGAAGTAAGCATGGAAGTTCATTTGTGAACATAGCTATTCTGTGAGGACCCCAAAAGGTCTATTCATTATCTTCTCCATGTATTTCCTAGGTAATATAGAGTAATGAATTGGTCCAGATAGTAAGAACAGGAGTAGCCTGCTAGAATTGAAAGTAGATGTCCCCATCTCTAGTAATGGGTTTTCCTGATATAATTCCTTAATAAAATGTGGATATGTTAAATTCTTGATCTTCCCTTTGCTTAGAAATCAAAAACAATATCAGATTTAATTTACCAATACAGAATTCCTTACCCTAACTTTACAATTTCAGGAGGTATCTTAAGCTCTTACCTTTGGTTTAACACAACCTGCTTCTGGTTTCTTGTGACCCAGATAGATTCTACTTTTCTTCAATTACTAATCTCAGTGTTTCTGAATCTCAGCTGGGAATAAGTCCATTTGCGATCTCTTACCCGAATATACTGATTCTCATAAACCCCTTCAGACTGACGTAGCAGGAATGCCCTGGACCTCTTCCTTGGGACAGAAAATCCCTTAAGAGTCACATGTTCACCTGCAATCTTTTGTCAAGTAATTCACTGGAGCATTCTGTTTGGATACTGATAGAGAAACGGAAGTAGAGTGGAGACCTTTTTTTTTGAATCTGTGAAGTGACCATGTAAAATCAGACTGCAGAAAATGTGGCCAACATGAGAGACACAAGGAGGTGTGTTAGAGGCTGGGTCTGCCGGGGCATGTCAGGTGGAATGAAGGTTCTCACTATAATATGTCTCTTCTCCACCACTAGGGGACAATTTGCCCTGGCGCTGCTGCAGAGAAGCAGCCAAAGGAGGCATTTAAAGTTGATATATTAAAATGGGAATTAAAAGGTTTGTATGTTGATATTTTCAGAGAAATTCCAAACTTCAGCAAGTGATAATGTTCCATCAATACACTTCAGTAAAAGTGATGTAGATACTAATGAATAAATAGACAATAGAACGAAGAGTTTCAATGTGTACAAACCATATAAGTAATTTAGGAAAAGCATAGCATCTGAAATAAATTAAAAATTAGATGCTATTTTTTTCAGGCATAAATATAAGCACAGAATCACTTTTTTAAAATTAACTTCCTTGATTCTCAGAGAAATCTGTCTCTTCAGGAAAACTGTTCAGACAGGCTCAGGTAATATGCTGTTTGAAGAAAAAGGAACCAAATAGTAGGCAACTACTGACAGCATTAACACATTCAGGTGAGAGAAGCAGCTTTTACCTTTTTTTGGCAAAAACAAAAATAATTTAAAGATATTTAAATGTGACTATAACACAACTGTTACTTCTAATTTTCTCACACACATTTAAAGTAAGTATAGTTGGAAAGAAAGCTCTCCCACCTTCCATACTCAGCCATTTTCTTTCACTCCCTGACTCATGTCTAAAGAATCATTCCATGTGATCATTTAAAAGCAGAAATATGTGTAGCTAGTAACTATGTATAAAGTTTCCATTTTTTTAACTCCACCATGTTCCACAAGCCTCCCACTTGACTATCTTTTTGTCTTTGAAAAGAAAAAAGACCAGACATTTTTAAATCCATTTTCTACTTAAACTGTCATAAAAACCCAACTCATATTGTATAAATCTCATTTCATGGGAAGATAGCTGTCAAATGAGACAGTGTCTACAAAGTGCTCATTTGCTGAAAACCTTTAAAGAAATTTTCACTGGATCCAATTCATGTCATTAAGCTTTTAACTTATCAAAAGTCTTTGACTTTGTTTTTGACCTTTATGACGAATGTGATGAGTCACTGTTGTCAGCACATTGAAATGGTAGCTCCAACAGTCATGGAGAAAGTGGGTAGGTCTACCTACTTGGAAACAATTGGGGCAATTTCTTCAATAACAAGCTCTTGATTATATGAAGCATTCCTCCTAACAAAAATTGAAATAATGTAACAACCATTAAATTGCCAAGGACAAAATTTCTAACTTGAAATATTTTTTTCCTTTCTTTAATACATCTCTAATCCCTAATCCTTAGACATAAATATAGCGCTCGATTTACAATTCCTTGACTGCTTTACCTTTTGCTTAGAAATGTAAATGATTGAAACGTTTAACCCTACAATGATACTATTAAGAAATTAAGTCACAGAATCAATTGGCAGGACTAGCAGAGTCCCCAGAATGTGGTAGTGTGTTTACAAATCATTCTGAGACACAAAAAATGCTACCGACTGTTAGAATGAAATGGAGGTCAGGCACGAGAAGAATCAAGACTTCATATTACAAGAAATGCAATTTTTAAATGCTTCAAAAAGCACCAAAAAACACAAATTATTAGCATTTCTGTACAGTAAGATCAATGGTTTTAAATATGCTACTTTGGAGGCAGAAAAATGGAGATTTTAAGAAATTTGAATTAAACTCATGCTGATCAGAATTAGGATATTTATTTAATTGTGCAAAATTGTGAGGATGTGTAACTGTTTACATACAAGAAAGCTAATAATTATCAGAAGTATATGTCTTTCTGATAACTGCATAGTTGTTCATATGTGACCTTGAAAAATTACCTTGCCTCTCTGTGCCTCAGTTCCTCATCTGTAAATTAAATGATAATACTATCTATAACATAGGATAGCTGTGAATATCAGTGGAGATAACATATGGAGAACAACTTCTGTCACATTGTAAGTCTTTTATAGGTGTTTATTGATATTAACAATGTTATTATTCATTATATTACTATGCACCATGTATTCAGCACGTTATTGAACAGTTCATTTGTGAGTCTCTGTTTAAATTCTGATAATGCAATGGCAAACAAAATAGCCAAAATTCTCACTCTCGTGGAGCTATTATTCTGTGATGAGGCTAAATTTCCATTTAAAATCTACACCGAAACCATTCCACATATAGGTAGACAGCCACCCTTCTAACGAAGCAACTCCTTAGAAACAAATTTATGTGTTCAGTGATGAATGAGCACAAGCTACCCCTGTAGACCACAAATAAATGTTACAGAACTTCTCAGTAGGGGTACGCCAGTAAAGAGTTAGCATCTGGCTCTTTAAGGAAAAAAAGTGAGAAAAGAAAAACCTCTGGTTTATAGCATTAACCAATTCCCAGGGTATAAATACTCCCACTTTAGCTGATTTCAGTCTGCCAAGGTGAAACCACTGAATGTGGAGATAGGAAACGATGGCCAGTAGCCCACCATTGCATATCATTTACAAAACAGAGATCCAATATATGAAAATATTCCCAAGAAATTATAGTAAACCACAGTAAAATAATTAAAATCTGATGAATTTTCAGTAATTACAACCTTGCTTCTTATTATTAAGATTATTATATAGAACGTGTGGTTATAGCATTGAATTTTTAGTAGTAGCTGTTTTTAACAACCAGTTCACAAAATCTCTGATATTTTAACAATTAGCTCTTATAAAGGTCAGCTCCAGCATCACACAATTCCTCAGCCACAATTCTACTTAAATATAGTTATCTGGCTTCTATTATTTTATTCTATAACATGATTGAGTGAAGTAGATAGCTGAAATTTCAGAGACTTCATCTGAAGTTGAATAATACCATTTAACATTTGAACACTGACCTGAGGAATTAGATAAGGAATATGGTTTTATTGCCTTTAACTACTTAGGTTTGTATATTCCTATACATATTACAAAGCATATTAATAATCACTCTGTCAAGTGAGTCTCAGAACAATTCTACAAGGTGTTATCCACACTTTATAGGTAGGAAAATTATCTCAGACCTTCTTAAGTGACTTCCTTAAGATTTAATAATTAGGAAGACAAGAAAGTGCTCGTAGGGATTTTCTTGAAGAAGCCTAGAGCAGGGGTCAACAAACCTTTGCTGCAAAAGGCCTGCCAGATGTCACTGTATTAGGCATTGCTGACCATAGGCCTCTGGGGCCGAACTCAACTTCGCTATTGTAGCACAGAAGCATTCATTGCCACGGAAGTGTTCCAATAAAACTTTGTTTACAAATGCGGTCGTCTTCCTTACGGGCTTCGTCGTCTTCCTGACGGGCTACCGCTTGGGGGCAACTCTCTAACCACTAAGGGTTTATTCAGAGCTCTGTACTGGGGTTCTAAGGTAACGCCGAGACTCAGCAGCAAGCTGCTGAGGGACCCAAAAGACTTGAGCCGAAGACCAAATGTTGGCACAAAGCTTCTTTATTGTTACATAGTAAGAGCTTAAGTGCTCGGGGGCTCAAGAGCTAAAAGGACCCCGAAGCTTAGTGAGCTTCGGGTTTTATACAGTTAGGGGAGGGGTGGAGTTAGGACATGGGCTCCAGGGGAGGGTAGCCAATCACATACGCATGGGGTGTGGTTTTGTGGTGGGCTACGGAAATGGGCGGTCTACAACAAGAGAGGGGGAGGACAGTAAGTTAGATTGCAGGTGTGGAGAGAATGTTAAGAGAAATATTGTTTAAATTTCTAAAGATGGCTAGGCTCCAGTTCCCATAAATACGCCACAACAAAAACAGGCAGCAGGTCATATTTGACCCCAGGGCTGGGTCACGGTTTGTTGACACTTGTTCTAGAAGGAAGTGCTTGGACTTTTAAGTCCGACAGAGCTGGAATATTTCAGATCCACCATTCAACCTCTGGGTGATTTTAGGTAAGTTCTTTAACCTCCCTCAGCCTCCCCTTTCTCATAAAGACAATTAAACCTACTTCACCAAGATACTGTGAGAATTAAATTAGGTAATACCTGTTAAGCACCTAACACCTTACCTGGCCCATTGTAAGTAACCGCTGAATGTTGATAGCTTCCTCTTCTTTCCAATCCCTGATATCATTGCATTTTTCTTGAAAAAGATCTGATAATAATCCCCCATACTCTACATTTATACATATTTATATATTCACTAAAATTTTGACTCAGTTTCCCTCCTCATCACTTCTTTTCTCTTTTTTTTTCCCTCTCTCCCTCCATAGTTGTTTCAAAAACAAAGTTCATATCATTTACTTTGCCTTTCTGTTATAGAATCTCTTTCTGGGAGCACACAAAATCCAAGATGAATACATGTAATTCACATTGATCATTATAGTAAAACATAAGGGCTTTATGTGATTTTCTAATTAACTAATTTCTCACACACAATATTCAAAATTATAAACAAATGATTATGTTTTGGTACTTAACGCTAAATTGAATGCATGCCAAATAAAACAGCAGTCTGCCACTGTCTGACATGTTATAGACGCTCTCAGATATTACTTCAAGACGATGCCAAAATCAGAAATCCATTTCTTTTTGATCATTCATAAAATGAATTGTTTTCGAGTTGTATGGGCTGGGATATGTTTTACTGTAAGTGACAAAAACCTAACTCAAACTATGTTAGACAATTAACAAAATCTATTGGCTCATTTAACTGAAAAATGCTGAGAGGGTATCAGAATTGGTTAGAAACTACAGCTTTAAAAAATAAAATTTTCTGTTGCTCTCCTCTGTTTTCTGTGCATTCACCCCTTCTTTATGCTGCCTTCCTCTTGACACCCAATGCCTACCTTTTCTTATGGCTCCATTCTCCCATGTTCACATCCAACCTTAGAGAACTTAGAGAGAAAGCTGATTTTTAAAAATTATCTGAGAGTTTTTGGGAATGTTCTTACTGAGTAACATGGAGCAAGTCTTTTATATCGAGGTGGCTGAAATTAGGTCCTGTGGTTGTCCTGGAATCAATAAATATCCTACAGCTGATATACTACATGCCTCAATCTCTAAAGCTGGGAGTATGGTCAGCTTTTCCCAGAGCTCATAGGCAGCTCCAGATAGGGAAGCTAGTTGGAAGAAAATTGAGAGAGTTACTGAAGCACTCAGAAAGAATATTGCAAAACATTACTATCTCTGTCAGAGTTCAAACATAGAAGTAGAAATAGCGATTATATGTGCAGATAGATGATTAATTGATAGAGAGATACAGGAATTATATCTATACATGTAGATAAATGGGGGGGGGAGGCTTACTACAAGGGATTTGCTTGTGTGGTTGTGAGTACTAGCTTAGAAGAATGAATATCCATAGGACAAGTAAGAAAGAAAAAATCATCATGAGTCTAGAACCTTATGAGTACAGGAAGGTTGGAGTCTCTAAACGCAGGGAAGGTCTGAGTCTTCTTTTTCAAAGGACCAGCTGATTAGGTCAAGTTGATCTCTCTTCATAAATTAAAATCAACTCTTTAGGGACTGTAATTATATCTACAAAACTACTTTGTAATCTCACCTAAATCCATGCTTAATCAATCTGTAGTGTAGATTGGACTGTAGTTCTACCTAGCCAGTTGAAATATCAAAAAGCCAGCCATTAGTGTTTCTGAGACTTGTTAGTTTTCTACATCAATAAATATTATTTTAGCTGGACAAATTACCACCTAGGTAAAAGACTGTATTTCCCAACCTCTCTTGCATCAATGTGTGGCTATATAAATAGTTTCTAGCTAATGCAAAATAAGTGGGAGTACTGTATAAGATTTCTGGAATGTCACCTTAAAGAGGAGTAAATTTTTTCATATGACTTTAGACTTTCCTGCTGCTTGGAATTTTGATGTGATGGCCAGAGTTCAAGCAGCCTCTTGGGCAATGAGGGCATATGGTAAAGATGGTGAGAAAAAATGATAGAAAGTACAAAGATTCATGACACCAGTGTACTGCCAGACCAGCTCTTGACAGACACCTTTGATATGAGATAGAACTCAATTTCTATGTGGTGAACTCTCTATTATTTGGAATTTATGCTGTATTCAGTCAACATAAACTCCAAATAATGCCAGGAGAAAATCAAACATTTACTAAACTCTTTTAAAATTGAAACAACCTTTCTAGTATTTTGTTGAAACAATATTCTTTCTCCAATGGAGAGGAATAATTAATGAGCACTTTTGACTTTTACATTTAAAAATAAGACATTTTTCAGTTTTGCAGGTTGGAATAAAGTCTAAAATACAAGGGACAAAATGACATGATATTTATAAGGCTGATATGTTAGGTTGCATCTAAAAGCAGGAAGGGCACTGATATGATTGCTCTAATTGAAAGGGTAGATTTATGTATGATTAGGTTAATCCAATCAAAGTAAGAAGTTCAAATGATTCTGCACAGCAAAGAGCTCTGCTGTACCAGAGTCCATAATATTGTAATCTTACTGAGACAAAATCCAGGCTCTTTAACAAAAATTATTTGGCTAACTATACTTAAAAAAGAAAAAATACAGCTTTTAATACAATATTACCACAGGAAAAGGGATCAAGTCCTTTCTGGTTTTATCTTCAAAGTCTTCTTTAAACTTCCACTGCATATCCAGAAAATGAGAGCACTGAAATCAAATAAAATGCAGCCAAACAAGAGAATATATCGAAGAAATGAAGAAAAAAAAAGAAGAAGAAAGTCTTTTCTTTAGCCCGCTACCCCTCAAGTGTCACCAAATTTCTCAGGTCTCTGAGTTGTGCTTTCATTTCAACAATACAATAAAACATTGTAATTTTCCTTCTTTATTCCCATTTAAATTTATGGAAATCATGAAGATCTGGTTTCATTAAAATTAGTTAATTGCAGTCCAGTACTGGTTAATTTTGTTTAGTTTTTTTTGAAGTTTTGATTTTCTGTGGCTTACATAAAATAAAGGGCTTTATTTACTCATGTTTTGGCAAATTTCTGTGAATCACTCCAACTTCTGGATCATGGTTCAATTGGTCAATGTCATTCTCTATGACAAAGGGAAACAAAATGACTCAATGTGAAACTAATGAAACTTGTAGAAGATTTATCGTATTTTTATGTTAAAATAAAGTATGACTTCAAACCAAAAAGAATCACTGGAAACCAGTAGCCATTCAAAAAAGTCTTTAGAAAGTTTTATGCTTCAATAAGGAACATCTCACAGGAGGTTCCACCAGAATGGAGACTAGGCCAAACTAGTTAATCAATGTCCTCACCCTGGCAATTAAAATCACTAACCAGTTGACAATGTATCCTACTGACGTGCTCAGAATCTCCTGCTGTCTATTAAGTTGTCTTAGTTGTTTTATTTTTTTATTTCTTAGCAAACTCTCTTACTTGAACCTGAAGAAAAAAAAAAACTTTTGTATAAAAATCACTGTACAAACGCTTTCTGAGGTATGCTGTCATAGAAAAATGTGTGCACATCTTGTAATAGGGCTTTTCTTGTCTTCTATTCAGAGAAGAAATTAAGAATACACTCTTCTTTTAAACCACAAGTCACCACAGGCAAGATCTAGAAAATATCATTCCAACTCAAGATGAATCAATCCACAGCCTTCTACTACGACTTGCATTCATCCTATAAAAAATGGTTAATAAACTGTTAGTTCTATATCCCAGATGGTGCTACGATTTTTGGCTCCTAACAAGATAGTGGTTTTTAATTGGCCTTTGAGTGAAGCTGAATTTTTTATTGAATGAGTTGACCTTCTCACTAGCATCTGTGGCTTTGTGTGGCTCGAAGTCTGAAGATAACTTTTTTTGGCTAGACCAGGCTAATTGTTCCTTAATGTGGAAAAGAAAAATTGCAATTTATTTTATTGGAATATACTTAAACTGGCAATAACTCTATTCTTGAAGGATACAGAATGCATATCGCTGTGCATTTCTGGCAATGAAAAAATGGCTAAGTATAAAACAAACAAATATCACACACACACAAGCAAACTAACGAGATAAAAATGTCACAAACATCTAGATTCATCCCCAACATGTAAAGAGCTTAGAAATCATTATCCTGAAGGTACAATAAAAAAGACCTGGACAAACTAAAAAATCAATCACTTTTCTTACCTTCATTGGAGAACTGAGGTTGCAGGAGAAATAGGCGCATCCAGAGAGATGCAGCAAACAAATCTGCTCGTACAATTGTGACAAATTGTGGAAGATTGAATACAGAATAGATTGAGGGTGAGCAGCTCCTGGGAACCACAGTCTCGGGGGGAGGGCGGTGCTATTCATTGGTTTTCCCTCCAGGATCCCCACAAGATTCTCATGGTAAAGATCTGAGGAATCTGCCCTGGTGGCTTTGGGAAGGGCAAGGGTTGAGCATCCTTATGAAATAACACCCAGTGTCTTCTCCATTCTCTAGGCGTAGGCCCCAGGAGAAAAGGCTTAGTCATGAATTTATTGCAGCAGGGGGAAGGGTATTTCTTTCAATCCTCCCCCTAAAGCCTTCAAGTCTCACCTAGGAATTTAATCACATCTGCAAAACCAAAAAAGGGTGGGGGACACAGTCAACAACTTTTAGGACTTCGAGGAAACAGCCTGGGACTCCTGCTGCCAGGGCAGGGAGGAGGGGACAGGAGGGGAAAATCTATCCCACTGGACCAGCTGTTACAAAGGTCATAACTCTTAAAATAAGGCCCACTTAAAAGTTAGAATGTCCCTCCCACACACACACTTGATCACCACATCAACAGCACTGCAGAGCTCTAAGGTACAGTCAAATATAAGGGACCAGCTCCTGGGTCCACGTGAGTTGAAAACTTTATAATTGAGAGTTGGAGATACATACAACTGATTGACATACATTCACACCCACACAAGCGGGCACAACACACAGGGCCAGACTCTAGAGAATGAAAAACTCTATTCACTGCCAAAGTGGATCTAAAAGAAGTTTTGCTTTGCCTGAACTCTCAGTAGGGAAAAAAAAAAAAAATATATATATATATATATACACTCACACATATATATATATGTATATATATATATATATATATATATATATATATACGCACACACTCACATACATACAGAAATTTAAAAGCACATTCATGTGAGTCATATGGTTGGGGGTTTAATTAAGCTCTTTCCATCATGCGGGAACCATGTACTCAAAATTTAAGAAAGAGCTCTATAAAAGGGCAGTGATAGTGATAGGCAGAGGATACTGGCAGAGCTACTGAAAAAAAAAAGTCTCTGGAAGAAAGTTCCCACAACCTAGATCATAGTATATGCTTATTCTCTTTCTCTCTGTCTCTCTCCATTTCTCTCTCTCTCTCTCTTTTCTTTCTCTCCACTCCATATCTCTCTTATACACAATTCCACTTTGGATGAGTTTATAGTCAAATATTGCAAACTACATAAGGATATATCCATTAATAGTGAAAGTCACAAGATAAAACAGCAGAATTGTAATTGCAATAATAGAACAATTTGATCAGCAAAGCAGGTTTATTTACATCAATAAAGAAAAAAAAGCGTGAGAAACAATATGCAAATTAGAAAAAAAGATAGAAACCAGAACTTGAAATATAGAAAAAAAAAAGACATAAATGCAAAGCATATGGCTAAATTAAACAGATTTGACACAGTCTAAAAGGAGTGAGTAAATTGGAAGATAAAACTGAAAAAAACAACACAATTGCTATAAAGAGGGAGAAAAAAGAAGTTAAAATATGCACTGGATAGAATGAAAAGAGCCAACATACATCCAAAAGCAAGGATATAGAGGAAGAAAATAAAGCACCATAAGAAAAAAGAATGACTAAAGACTTTCTAGAACTTATAAATGTTCCAAATATCAACTTCCAAAACACCATGTCTCAAAAAACATGTTAAATAAGAATGATGGTACAATTAGACACATCAGAATAAATCTACAGAAATTTAAATAAAATAAAACATTTTTTTTGCAAATTCTGAGTTTCTTCCTGGTAAGATTTTCTTCAACTAGAAGAACTTCCTGTATTTTTTCACAAATTTTCTCACCTTTTACTTGTCAGAAATATTTTCCACGGTGCTTTAACTTTAGAAAGACGTTTTCACTGGATATACAACTTTATCTTGACTTTTGTTTTCTTTGAACAGCTAAAAGATGCCATTTCATTGTGTTCTGGCATGGATTTTTCAGAAGAGAACCAAGTGGTTAATTTTCATTTGATCTCTTTTACACTAATGCATCCTTTTCCTCGGACTGATTCACAATTTTCTCTATTTACTGAAATTTTGACACTTTGATTATGTTTTGCCTTTGTGATGTTCTTTGGTTCATTGTGCTTCTATTTCATTGAACTTCAATCTCTGGCTTTGCAGGTTTTATCAATTTTAGAAAAAATCTTGGCCGTTATCTTTCAAGATATCTTTTTCTTGGACTCTGTTTCAGTTTTCTGGCTGCCGAAGAAATATCAAGCAATGGGTTGGCTCAAACAACAGGGATATATTGGCTTAAGGTTTTGAGGCTTAGAACTACAAAATGAAGGCACCATCAAGGTGATAGTCTCCCAGAAAGCTTGACATTTTAGGGCTGGCTGTCAGCAAGCTTCAGTCCTTAGCTCTTTTGTCACATGAAAATGCACACGGTGGCCTCTCCTGGCTTCTTGGTTCTATTGACTTCCAGTTTTTGGTTGCCCTGTGGCTTGCAGTCCCTGGGTTTGTATTTCATTTGGCTTATAGAGGATTGAGTAATAGGATTAAAACCCATCCTCATTTAGTTGGGTCACAGCTTAACTGAAGTAATGCTATCAAAAAGCCCTATTTACAAGGGTTCACACCCCCTGAACAGATTAAGTTTAAGAAAATGTTTTTCTGGAGTATATGGCTCCCTACCTCCACAATTATGTGGTCAACTGCTTGATATTTTCCCAAAGGTCAATGAGTCTCTGACATTTTCAATTTTATCTGTTTGCCTTTGCTTTGTTTACTTTGCTTCCTTTTCTGTTATTTGAGCTTCTGCTTGGGTATTTTCTATTGCTATGTCTTTATATTCTTTGTTGTTTTGTTCTTTAGTGTCTAATCTGCTGTTAAACCCATCAAGTGGAGTTATTTCAGATATTACATTTTTCCTTTCTGTTAGTTCCATTTGTTTCTCTTAACATATTCTGCTTTCTCATTATTATCATATTTCCTTTTAAATCTTTGAACATAGCTGTAGGAGCTGTTTTAAACTATATCTGTCATTTTTTTGCCTCTTTTTATTAATGAAATAGAATTTTCTCCCAGTTAGGGGTCACATTTTCCCAACTCTTCAAATATCTAGTAATTTTGAATTGTATAGTAGATGCTTTGAATTGTATGTTGTTAAAGATGGATTTTATTGTTTTCCTTTAAAGAGTGTTGGGATTTATTCTGGCAGTCAATAAAATTACCTGTGGATTAACTTAATCCTTTTTAGGTTTAATATGTTTGTTAAATTGGGTCTAGGATAGTCTTTATTTCTAGAACTCCTGCTAAGATGTGAAGTCTCTCGAATGCCTGGAGGTTCAAACAGGCCTCTTCATCCTCGCTGGTTAAAAACGAAATGCTTTAAAATAATTTGTGATCTCTGGGGATTTTAAATTACATTCTATATATCCACAGTTTAGTTTTCAGGCCATATTCAAGGGACAGCAGATTTTTGGAGCTAATTCTCTATCTATTTCCTTCATGTTTGATTTCCTGCCACACAAATTCTAGTCTCCTCAGATATCTCCAATTTGTGTGTCCTCACCTCAGTGAGCCTGCATCTTCTAGTCAGGATTTCTCTTATTGTGCCATGGTCAGAAAGTTCCTCTGGGTCTCAGCCACAGCACAGAGCTCATCAGGTAGCCTCCCCTCTTCTCAGGGCCCCAGGCCTGTGCTGCATTCTGCTCCATATTTGAAAACAGTTGTTCAAAGGATCTTTTATTGTGAATCCACATGTGATTGATTTTAAAATATGTTTTCTTTTGCTGTAAGGTGGGGCTGCTAACAACCCGAGATCGATTTCTTTTTCTTCTAGGATCCCTATTCTAATACAGACGGTTCCTTTACATTGTCAGGATTTGTTTTCTGCTTATGGCATTTTTTTGGTCCTTTGGCCTCAGAGAATCTTTTCTTTTTAGTATGTTTACTGCTAACTATTTTGGCATTTTGAGCTCAGCTTTTTTTCTCTCCTGTCCACCCCTCCCCGCCCACCCCACTTTAGGGAGTATATGTGGGTGGTCTTAGGCGATTTCCCTTACTCCCAAAAAGTACAAAGGTACAATAAAAAAGTATTTTATGCTTTATTTTTATGCTGAATTTTAGGATTCAGTTGTTTGTAACAGAATGATCTTTCAGATTATTTTATTTACTCTGTTGCTGGATGTGAAAGTCTTCTGAATTTTCATTTTTTACTATTATTGTAAGTCAATATATAGATATTATGTTTACCATTATATTTATATTTGTGTTTTTTAAGCCATGCTGCTCCATTGTTTCCATTTTTCTCCTCACTTTCTGTCTCCTATTGCATTAAACATAATGCTTCTTTTATTCTCTTTTGTTTCCTCTGAAAGTGTGGACATATACATGTGATTTCTACTATCTGAAAGAATACGCTCACATTTTTATCCTGCCTTCATGACTCAAAAAAGTCTAAAATTAATCACTATCTCTACTCTTCTCAATCTCTGATTATAATTGGCCATCAGCCTCTAAAATTTCCCTCCTGTTTTATATGCTATTTTTTTCTTATTTTACCTTTTAAATAAACCAAATTATGTATACTGTTTTTATACTGTGATTCTTTTATTTCCCAAAATCCTATGAATTTTTATGCATGCTACTACTTCTTGAATTCCCTTTATTTCTTATAGTTTTATTACCTTTTCTCTGAATTAAATGCTTTAGGATTTTTCACAAAGAGTTTGTGAATGAAAAACTCTCTTTGTTGGGTTATATCTTTAATTTACTCATAATTTGTCATTATAATTTGGGTAGATGTAGAATTCTTAGTTCACAGTTATTTTACCTTAGCACTTTGAAAAGTACTTAGCACTTTTGGGGGAGTATTTGTTGCTGCCTTGAAAAATGTTTCAGTCTATAGAGATATTCTTTGGTGCACTGGGAATGGTAGGTATACTTACACATATGAAAGATTTCTATCCTTTATGATGTTTAAAATATCTTTAAAAAAACAACAAACAAGCATACAATGCTGTGAAGCTTACAACACATGTAGAAGGAAAATGCACCACAAAAACAGGACCAAACAGTAGTTAGGAAAGAGAAAGGAAAGGACAATGTGCTGTGGTTATGACATTAGACGTGAAGGGCTATGTTATTCAAAGGCAGACTGTGCTAAGAAAATAATGCACACAGGAAACCCTAGAGCCCACTATTAAAATGAGATAGATATATTTTAAAAGGTAGAGTGAACAAGCCAATAAAGGATGCTGGATAGAATATATGAAAAAAAAAAAAAAAGAAAATCTAACCCAAAAACTGTCCAGAAAGATCAGGGGTAGTGGTGGCAAAAAGAGATAGGTCAAATAAAAAATTGACATGATGATCAATGAATCAAACAATAACAATAATAACGTTAAATATTTATCATCTAAACACTCCAATTACAGATAGAGATTATAAGATTGAATAAAAAAGCAAAAAAAAAACACTGCTATGTAATATTTAAGAAATATACTTTAAATATCAAAGCATAGGTAAGTTAAAAGTATAAATATGGAAATAAGATATATCATACAATAATCACAGGAAAGATGGAATGCTGATAATAACATTAGACTTCAGGACAGAATTATTATGAGAGGTAAGAAAAGGATACCTGCTCCTTAACAATATAATAATCAATTCATAAAAATATAAATTTATTTTAACACTCACCTCTCCAGTAATTAGTATTAAGAAGACAGAAAATGAGGAAGGCTACAGAAGAAAATGAGGAAGGCTATAGAAGATATAAATAATGCTACCGCCCAAATTGATTTAGATGATAGTTAACAACAACTGCTCCAGAAGAGAAGGAAACATATTCATTTCAAATGTTCTTGGGACATTCAATTAGAGAGACTATATGCTACATTAAAAAAAAGAAATTAAACTTAAAAGATTGAAATTACACAGAGTGTGTCCTTTGACCACGGTGGCATTAAATTATAAATCATAATTTATAAGTTATCTAAAAAGTCTTCTAAATATTTGGAAGTTAGACAAAACTCATTTAATAAACCCTTGGGTTAATAAAACAACCGTACGAGAAATTAGGAAAATTTTCAACTAAATATAAAGCACAACATATTAATATTTGTGGGATGCAACTAAAGCAGTGATTAAAGAGAAATAAATGGCATTCAGTATTAATATTAGAAAAGAAAAATAGTGTAAAGCCATGTTTAAATCTCCGACTCAGAAGCTTAGAAATAAATTATACTAAAACTTAAGAAAATGGAAGATAAAAATATATAAAAAAAATTAAATAGAAAGCAAACAAAAGAAAGAATCAATGAAATCTATATAGAAATCTTCATAAAGATCAATAAAATCTACAAAACAGAAAGGAGACTCAATTTACCATTTCAGAAATGAATAAAGGACATCATTTCAGATCCTGCAAATATTCAAAGGCAAATTAGGACTTTCATTAATTGCTTTTTACCACTAAATCTGAAAACATAACTCAAAAGGATATATTCCACAAAAGACACAAATTGGCAATATCATCTTAAGAAGAAATCGACTGTTCAAATATAATTACATTTTTTAAAATAACTGAACTTAAATAAAAAACCTACCTGGGGTGGTAAACCAGTGGCTCAGTGGCAGACTTCTCGCCTGCTACGCCGGATACCTATGTTTGAATCCTGGAGCCTGCCCATGCCAAAAAAGAAAAAGAAAACCTACCTGCATAGAAAAATCCAGGCTTTCTGCTGAAATGTTTCAAACACTTAGGGAAGGAGAAACACCCAAGCGAAATAAAATCATCAAAATATAGAGGAGAAGGGACACTTGACAAGTTATTCTCTGAGATCAGCAGTATAATGACACCAAAAAAAGGAAAAGTCACATTAGTGAAAAGGACTAATTCCTCCAAGGAGTTTAAAAAATGATGAAATAGCAAACGTTTAATAGGATAAATATTTAATATCAACTAGAAGTCATTGCTTTAAAAACCCTCTGACAGAATTGATTAAAGAACAATTCAAATTATGACAAATAATATTAATAAATAGAAGGAGAACAGAACTGCAGAAACATAGCAAAGATTAAAGAAAAGATATTTGGAAATATGTAATATGGATAAGTTTGAAAACTTATAATAAGTGGATAGGTACTAACATAGCTTAACTTTAAAACAGTCAATGAAAAATAGAAAGTTAAATTATAATTTAATAATGAATCAAATCACTAGCCAGAAATTCCTCTAATAGTAAATTCCAAACTTATGTGGGTTTTATCAAATATTCATGTTATAGGTCATTTAAATCTTATAAAATAGTCTAGGTAGTATAATAAATGGGCTTCCAACCACTTTATAAAGTCAGTATAACCTTAATATCAAAACAAGTTATAGATAATATGAGAAAGGAATATTTCTGAACAATCTCCATCTTGAACATCTTGCAAAAATATTAAAGTGTGAGTAAATGAATTCTGTGAACCATTTAAAAATTGGTACTACAGTTATTTTCTGAATTAGACTTAAATTAGAAAGGAATAAAAGAGATTTGTCATATTTGTATATATGTAGAATAAGTATTATTAAAAATAATAGTTCTCAGACTGAAGCAGAGTTACAGACTAATTCCAATCAAAGGCCAATAGATATTTTTAAGAAATTTGGTAATCCGATTTTAATTGTTTGGAAACTTATATGGAAAAGTAAATTGCCCCACTTCTGCTAATGATAAGAAATGGGTTGACATTTGCCTACCAGAAGCCAAACTATGAAACCATGGTTTAAAACTATAGGAATTAAGAAAATTTGACATTAATTCAAGGATGAAAACTTAAACAAAGCACAGAATAAAGAGTTAGAAACAGAACCAAGCATAAATGAAAATTATATTTGCTGAAGTGACATTGTAGATCACTAGAGAATGGAAAAGAGATAAACAGATGATAGGATTTGTTATCCAAAAGAACAAAAAAGAAATGAAATTCTTATTCTTAACTCACACCATATATAAAAATCCATTTGTAGTGGATTAGATATTTACGCATGCAAGATAATCTTTAAAACCCTTATTAAAAAAAAAGAAAAAATATTTTTGGGCATTGTTTTCAGACAAAAGTTTATAAATAACATACATAAAAAAATTAGCTATTAAAGAAAAGATTGATAGGCCTCCTTGTTTGCTGAAGACAACGCCTACTGCCCAGGTCCCAGTGTCACAATATTTCCTCCAAAAATATACTGAACAGCAGATTAAAAAAAAAAATACCTAAAACACACTTCCTGAAATATTTCTGTCTTTCACTAAGGCACATAGAGAGATGGAAGAAACATCACTCCCACTCTTACAAAGAAAAAAAGAAAAAAATGGAATTAAACTCAAATTTAAAACTTTGTTTTGAACCCATTGGAAAACTAAGGTCACAAATCAACCAATTGTCCCAAAATCTAAGGAAAAGCAAGTGCCTGCAAAAGGAGAGAAGATGTAACCTCACCTTCACCCATAGTGGATGCCATAAGACACTAGAAGAAGGGTTTGGCCAGAAGAATTCATGGACTGGTGAAATATGGTGAAGTGTCTAGGGCCTCTTAAATTGGGGAGTCTGCACGTATTTGCAGATTCTTTCCCAATGCACTCCACTGAAAATACCAGAAAAACAGGAGAACTAAGAAAACCCATTGTAATGCATACCTGGGGGGTGATGTTGAGGAGGTGGAATAGCTAGCTACCTTACCAAAAAAAGCATGAAATTCTATCTGTCTCCTTGCCCTTCATCTCCCCTACAGAACAAAAGCTTTTGTCTGTGGAAGAAGGGTATCAAGTACAACTACTCTTATGGTACAGGTGAAACCCAACAGAGCTAGGGAAAATGAACAGGAAAAAAATCCTACTCCTGGAGGAGGAAAAAGAATATACTCTAGTCTACACCAGGACTACAGCAAAGAGAGGGCAGAAGAACTGAGAAGACCTCACACCCAAGACCCAAGGTCATAGTGTATACTAGAAATGGGAAAATGAGTAAATATATTGTGGATAATAAGAGTCAGTTTTCTCAATGGAAAAAAAAGTTACATAACATTAAAGCAATCAGAGGTTTCAGTACAAACTCATTGTTTTATAGGTAGATAGATAGATAGATAGATAGATAGATAGATAGATAGATAGATAGAAGTAGGTACAGGGTTGTGTCTACATGTGATGTGCATGCATATGTGTACATATATTTATCTTTTAGTTTTTGAGAAGACCTAAAAGTAATGACACCCCAGAAACAATGATCCCATTTAGCACCCAGATTTTGTTTACTAAGTACCATTTTCCAATAAAAGAAACCAAGGCTCCATTTTAAATTGGCTGGTTACACATCTGGGGCAGAGAAAATACAAGTTGAGCTTGTAGTACCAGGAAGTAAGAAATAGCTCAAAATATGGTAGAGCTTGTTGAAAAGCTACTAGAGCCAATTTGAAGACGTTCCTAAAAGACAACTATCAGACAATTTGAACATCAAATAATGATAGTAATGAATTGTAATCCATAAAATAAAGAAAATATGCTTGAGTTACTACTGAGATAAATGTGTAAAAAATATGTAAATGAAGAAAAAAAGACAAATATTCTTTCAGTAGGATTCCAATTTATAAATGTGAAAGTAATAATGGAAATAGAAAACCAGCATTTGACAAACACTACAGTAATATTTCTTGCAGGCAAGAGTCATTGGTAGGGGTTAAAATTAGTGAGTAGAATGTGGTGAGAAACAAATTAACTGAATTGGATGAGAAAAATAGTAATGAGATAATTGGCAGAATTTGAATAAATTGTGTAATTATTTAATATTATATTCATATTAATTTTCTGGTTCCAATAACTATACTAGGATATTAAGATGGTAATATTTGGGAAAGCTAGTGAAAATATATGGAAACTATTTTTTTTGCCAGTCTAAAGTTATGTCAAAATAAAAAGCCTTTTTAAAACTTTGATAAATTCAGCTATGATGAAATTAAGGGTTCTTCCTCCTCAGCTGGACACAAAAATAAAGTTGAAATGCAATCTACACACCAGGAAATTATATCTATATACTATCAACAAAAGACTGGCATGAAAATTGCTAAGAAAAATTTTAAATACCATGGAAAAATGAAACCTACACAGATAGATACAGTTGAACTGGTAATATTCTAATTCTAATTTGGGTGCTGTTCATAGCCATTCATTTTATTATCATGTTTGGAACATTATATAAATATATACATATAGATAGATACAATATTTTATGAAACAAATGTAATATGAATATATGAAACATTGTATATGGTTTTATGCATTTATCAAATATTTCACAATACATGTTCAGAAGATATTTTCAGACTGAGATTATAACGTCCAATTTTGTGCTATTTATAAAGAGAGGAATCTAAAACATATTGTGATAGGAGGTGTGCTGGTTTGAAAGGAAGTATGCCCCCCTAAGAAAAGCCATGTTTTAATATAAATCCCATTTCATAAAGGTAGAATAATCCCTATTCAATGCTGTATGTTTGAAACTGTAATGAGATGTGACTTAGTCAAGAATGGTTGTTAAACTGGATTAAGGGACAACATGTCTCCACCCATTTGGGTGGGTATTGATTGATTTATTGGAGTCCTATAAAGGAGGAAACACTTTGGAGAGAGAGATTCAGAGAGAGCAGAGAATGTTGCAGCACCACGAAGCAGAGAGTCCATGAGCCAGCAACCTTAGTAGGTGAAGAAGGAAAATACCTCCCGGGGAGCTTCATGAAACCAGAAGCGAGGAGAGAAAGCTAGTAGATGACTCTGTGTTCGCCATGTGCCCTTCCAGCCGAGAGAGAAGCCCTGACTGTGTTCGCCAGGTGCCTTCTCACTTGAGAGAGAAACCCTGAACTTCATCGGCCTTCTTGAACCAAGGTATCTTTCCCTGGATGCCTTTGATTGGACATTTCTATAGACTTGTTTTAATTGGGGCATTTTCTCAGCCTTAAACTGTAAACTAGCAACTCATTAAATTCCCCTTGTTAAAAGCCGTTCCGTTTCTGGTATATTGCATTCCCGCAGCTAGCAAACTAGAACAGGAGGGTTGAAAGTAAAGGAATTAAACCAATACACTTGTCAATTACTAACCCAAAGTAACATCACATATTTTTACAGACACATGTCAAAAATATAGGTGTAAATGCAACAAAAATTATTAGGGTTGAAGAGGGTCATTCTTAACAGAGAAGAAATCCATCTGAAAGATATAAAATTTATGAGTGTCTAAGAACCTATAAAATAAGTCTATATTTTGAAAGCTCTAACCACTAGAATAGTATGCAACTATTAGAATGACTTATAATGAGTATAAAATTCTTTAAATGCTCACAATATTAGGCTAAGAGAAAAACTTTATATTCAAGAATATACTGGGATTACATTCATGCAAATGTAAAGCTAATGTAAGGAAAATATTAGAAGGAAAGGGGAATTCACCAATAAGTGACTTTTTCCTTCTTTTTAATTTTTTTTTGCATTTTTCAAGTTTTAGTTGTACTTATGAAAAAGTCATTGCATTGCACTCATACAATCAATACTTATTGAATGTCTAGTAGGCATTGGAGAAGAAAAAAACATATGACCAAATTTCTCCTTAGTTGGAGGTTACAGACTAGTCCATGAAACAAACAACATCAAAATAACAATGAAAAAATACTAGGTAATATACATGTCAAAATACATGTCAAATACTTAGTATGAATAAGTATACGCCATTCAAAAGGAATTAATAAAACAGGCTGAAGAAAGAGGCAGGGGAAGTTTAATTGAAGGGCTGAAAATACAGCAGTATAATACTTGGATAAAATGAAGGGAAAATAATTTCCTAGTAAAGTCTTTTAATACATACTATTGGATCAACATTCCATCAAATTATGAGCACTTTGAAGAAAGCCTCACTAAGTACTGTATCTAGGATTCTCCTTTCCTGACCTATAAGGGGCTCATGATCTGTCCCCACATGATCTGTCCTCTCTCCAATTCAGTTGAGTTTGGGTGGGCTTTTTTTTAAGTATTTGTTTAGGATATTGTGGCTCTTTCAAGTTGTTGGACTAAGGTGGAATAAGTCACTGAGTATATTCAAAATCATCATCATCTTCATCATCATCTTCATCATCATCATCATCATCTTCATCATCATCATCTTCATCATATCATCATCTTCATCATCACCATCATCATCATCTTCATCATGATCATCATCATCTTCCTGCTAGAACAAAATCTCCAGGAGGCCAAGACTTGGTCTGTCCCTGGAATCTTACACATAGTATGTATTTAGTAAGTATTCATTGAGTAAGTGAATAAATGAAGGCAGAAAAGAGAACAAAATTTTAAGTTTTGTGTCCAGTGCCATGTTAATAAAATTACTTTAAAATCCCCAAGGAAAAATAAACAAAAGGAAATATGTTGATTAAAGAACAAAACGTACAGCAAATGGTCATTTTTGGTAAAAAGATATCATTTCAATATTGATTTAATTAAAATACAACTCTTCCTTTAAATTTAACAGAAGCCATTATGTCAACCCACGGATGGTACAAAAAAGTTAAAATGAATGTTTTTAAAAATTGTATACATTCCTACAATTTGAGAAATTAATTATTGTTCCAAAAATACATTATAATTTTTGCAATTATTATTGGGGAGAAAATGATATAATTTATCTTATTTTAATAGATTTATAATTATCATTTAATATATTTTTAAGTCATCTAATTCCACATTCTGTCATAAGCTATGGCAACCTAATTCCTGATATACGAAAATATAACCTAGTTTTAAATATGCTCAGGAATTAAAATGTCACATATACCTTTAAGAAGTCACCTTGATATACAGGCTAGAGCTCAAAATTTCTTTAGAACTTTTTTGTAATTCCATAATAGCATTAACTTAATTTTAAAAAGTGAATTTTAAAGCAAGTTCCATAGAGATTTTTAAACAGTTTTATTTCTCAAGGACTATTGTAGTTACCCTTTTTCATATTTACCTATTGTGCAAGCCATTTTCCAATTTTAACTGGTATTTTGCACCTGCAAAAGATAAGCATGCATGGAAAGTAGGAGGAGAATTCAGCTGACAGGATTCAAAATAGAGTTCTCAGTTGTGGAGAATTTTGTTGATGGAGAGAGCTGGAATCTTCCCCTTCTGGTCAGCAAAGCAAATTAGGATGGTGTTGAAATAAATCTGTCTTGTCATCTCCCTGGCAGGACACCTCTTGATAGGGCCTTCTGTTCCTCGCATTTCTTGGCAGCCTTTTCCTTTGGGATGTCTGGAAATAATGGGACTTTCAAGACTAAATAATGGAGCCTGGCAGAGCTTCTGTAGTTTTTACTTAAGGATCTAAATCATATGTTCACATCAGGTCCTTTAGAATAAACTTGAAGCACATGAATCGAAGCTTGAAATGCAAGTGATTTGCAATAGAATTCGGGGTTGTCGTTTTTTTTTTTTTTTTAGCTCCTCCTGAGATTGCAATTTCATCCAGAAAACAAAGGATTGCAGTATTTTGCTAAATTTATCCTGTTAACTTTTAAGTATATGATGATCCACAGCTCAGGTAAGAAAAGGTAAAATATACAGAGAGACCCATCATTGGAACTAGATGCATGGTTTTTAAATGTGGTGAGGTTGTGGATCTGCCTGTATTTATTTGGTTTTTCTCCAAATCCTCACAGTATTGATCTTAGGAGGACTCTCTCTGACTTGAGAGAACACTATACCTTTTCCTACAGAAAGACTCCTGCGTGCAATTCTGCAGGTCAAAGAACAAAACAGGAACAAGTTTTGTATTTTTCAGTGTCATTATGATTCATGTAATAGCCCCAAATTTATGTTCCCTGAGAGCTCAACCCTTTGAAGAAAAAGTTTATAGAACCCTACATGAGGCCTAGGTTTTATGCTGGTGTTTTTTTGTTTTAGCTATTTTTTTCAACATTTTTAAATTGTGAAACATAACATATATACAAAAAAGCACTAAATTTCCAAGTATATTTTAACAAGTAGTTATAGAACACATTTTTAAATTTGGTATGGATTAGAGTTCCAAGGTTTTTCGCTTTTTTCTTCTA
Organism: Tamandua tetradactyla; assembly: GCF_023851605.1. Classification (NCBI taxonomy): domain Eukaryota; kingdom Metazoa; phylum Chordata; class Mammalia; order Pilosa; family Myrmecophagidae; genus Tamandua; species Tamandua tetradactyla. The sequence goes on from NC_135332.1 coordinate 159,497,739, forward strand.
GCCACTCCAAGATGCTAGAAACCAACAGAAATATCAATATAATGATTCAGCAGTCATTCTCATTTGTTGAATCCTATCTTTTCGTTATACTCTTCCTTCTCTTTAAATAAAATATATACATAAAAGTAATAAATTTCAAAGTACATCACAACAATTAGTTGTAGAGCAGATTTCAGAGTCTGGTATGGGTTACAATTCCATAATAATATGTTTTACTTCTAGCTGTTCTAAGATACTGGAGGCTAAAAGAAATACCAGTATAATGATTCAGCACTCATGTTCATTAGTTAAACCCAATCTTCTAACTCCACCATCAACTTTGATCTTTCTCCCTCTCTTCAGGCATATTTGGGCTATGCCTGTTTTAACTTTTTCATGTAGGAAGGGATTGTTGATAATATGACATAGGGGGATGGAAGCACCTGATGCTCTGGAAGGGCTGGCTCTTCTGTATTTCAGGACTTATCTGGTCCAGGGACACATTTGGAGGTTGTAGGTTTTGGAGAGTTACCCTAATGCACGGAACCTTTGTAAAATCTTATTATAAAGCTCTAGGTATTCTTTAGGATTGGAAGGAATGGTTTTGGTTGGGGTTTGGCAAGTTATGATAGATATATGCTGGGGTTTTTTTGCAACTGATTTAAGTAATTCCATTTTGGCAAGCACTGGGAAGACCTCATTCAAGGATTGTTGTTGTTGGTTTCAGCTTTGCATGCAGTTCAGGTGATGTAGATGTCCAAACCATCAGAAAATAGAACTTTTTACAGATCTTCCATGGATAACTGCATTTCCAATCCTAACTTCCACTGAGAAGGCTGACAGGATCCATGACAGCCACGCCCTTCATAGGAAACGGTTATTCAGTTAATATCTCACACTGAGCCCTGTTCTCTGGAGACTTACTTCCTGTAAGCTCCAGGCGGTTCCTCATGGAGCCACTTCTAGCTCTAGTCTCAGAGCAAGCTATCTGGATAGGCTCAGAATTTTGTCCGATGGTTTCCTTGTGCATAACATTTCAAACCTCAGTTTATCAGTTTCCTCTCTCATTTCACTTTAAGTTGCAAGGAGAAAACAGACTGTGTTCTTAGCTTGGAAATCTCCAAGTTCATTACTTTGAAATTCTTCTACCTTCCATCCAACAACAGAACACAAATTTTGTCACTTAATAATAAGGATCCCCTTGCTTCCAATTTCCAATAACACATTCATCATTTCCTTTTAAAGCCTCGCCAGAAGTACCTTCAACATCCATATTTCTACCAACATTCTGCTCATGATGAATTATGTATTATCTAATATGAAACAAACTTTCCCTACAGTTCTCAATCATTTTTAAGCCATCACAATTCCTCCAGCCTCTACCCATTACCCAATTCCAAAGCCATTTCAACTTTTTTTTAGGTATTTCCAATAGCAGCATGGCACTTTCTGATACCAAAAGCTGTTTTAATCTCTGAGTTACTAAAACAAATTCCATACGATGGATTAGGTTTAACAACAGGAATTTATTGCTGTGATTTCAGAGGATAGAGGCTTGCTTCCTCCTGGGTAAGTATCTTCTGACTGGTTAACAATCTTTTGGGTTCCTTGGCTCTTCTGTGCCATGGAAATGCACCTGGTGGCATCTCCTCTCTTTCTCAGGTTCCACGGGCTTCCAGTTTCTGGCTACTCCCCTTGGCTCCTCTCCTAGCCTTCTCTATGAAGCCTCCAGCCGTGGGATTAGAACCCATCTTGAGTCAGGTGGGCCACATCTTTACTGACATAACCTCATCAAGACGCCCTATTTACAATGAGTTGACACCCACAAGAATGGATTAAGATTAGGAACATGTTTTTCTGGGGTATATAATCCAACCCTCTCAGCAAGTAAAAGGGAGAGAAATGAGAGAAACATAGAGGTAAGGTGTTGGTACTTGTAAAGAATAGCATGAGCAGCATTAAATGACAATATCTGTTTTCTGTGAACACATTTTAAAATAATCTTCCTTTTTAGAAGCAAATTTTAGAAGCATAGATTTTCCTGCAAGGCTTTCAGTTTACTTTGAAAGAAAGACTTTATAGTACTTTTGATTCTATTCCTGTATACTGGCGATTTCCTGTGTGGGTTTAGAAAAATTACTTGCTGCTTGGTATGTTGCTTATTGGGGTGTTTTTATTTCTCAGAATGACTATAACAGTTAATTCTATATTCGAAGAGACATATCGCGTATATGTTGGTAATTTTTTTTTTTTTTTTTTGCAACAAAGGTAAAAACCTACTTTCTGGATGGCTAAGAGCTCAGACTTGCTCAGCACAACCTTTTCTGGCATGGCCTCATCAACCTCGCTGCAAACTCTGTTCAAAAGGGCCACCTTTGACAAATGCTGAGCTTGGTCACAGTCCCTACAGGATTCTACACATAATTTCAATGAGGAAGAGAGGAAGCGATAAATGTTCACATTGTCAGGAACATTCATGTACATGTGTAAGCCATCTAAAAACTTCATGCACACACGTATGCACACACTTTTTCCTCAGGGTCAATGGTTCTGTCTCAGCTCCTAACATCAAGTGCCCTGGACAGACGAAGCATCAGATGTGTTTCTTCTGCGAGGCTACACATTCTCATGCCCTCCACCCAGATCTCATACATGTGCTCTAGTTTGCTGCTGCCTCTTTACAGGGCAATTTGACAAAATGCACATACGTCTATGTTTTTAAATTACAATGGTTTATATGTTGACCCTGACTTACCTGCTTTTGGTATTTATCCTAAGGATATGATATGGTGCACCATGGTAAAACAGATTTAAAAAACTTATTGCACGATATCTTAACAGAAAAACAAAAATAGAAATAACTAAATAACATAGTGACTTGTATGAATCTATAATACATCAGTTGAAAATCAGCTTATATATACTGATACAGAAATACTGCCACACTATACTGGTACAGAGTTCATTTAGTAAAACATCAAATATTTATTGAGCACCTACTATGTTCGAGGTACTTTTCTAAGTCCTGGGGACAGAGTAGTAAATAAAACAAAGCTCCAGTCTTCTAGGAGGAAGATAGGGACATATAATAATAAAAAAAAGAAAGAAATACATCATGTGATACTAAGGGCTCTTGAGAATCATAAGCAGCTTGAGAAAAATGGGCAAAAAATCAGGGCAAGCCATAGTCCAATAATTTTCCTTTGGAGAGGCTTAGTTCTATGTAATTATCACTCAGGGATTCATATCAATGGAATGTTGAGCCACTTTTTAAAGCAGCAAAGAAGGAGAATGCAGAATCACAGACAGGCTCTTATAGGTTTCCCCATGTTACTTCCATTCACATTCCACTGACCAAAGCATATCTCATGGCCGTACCTAATTCCAAGGTAGAAAGGAAATTCAATCCTCCCCTCAAACTGTGCAAGAACAGAAGGGAGAATCCAAAATACAGGAGAGCAGAACTAATGTCCATAGGTTTATGGAACAGAGAGGCCATCAAGTCCTTTCTGATAAGGTGGCATTGGAGCAGAGGTGAAGAAAATGAGAGCATTAGATCTATGGACATCTGAGAGATCTTTCTGATCAGATGAGAGAGCAAAGCATAGATCTGAGGGAAACATGCCTGGCACATTTTGGGATAGCAAGGAGGCTGGGCTGATTTAGTGAACAAAGGAGATAATGAAAAAGATATAAAAACAATGCATAGAAGTAACAGAGGGCCTGGCCTTAGAGAGTTTTGTGGGCTATTTGCCATAAGGACTTGCTTTAACTCTGAGAGAGATAAGATAAAAGCAAGAGAATGACAGGATCTGTCCTCTGTTCCTAAAAGATCATTCTTTCTGTCATGAGGAGAGCAGGCTGGGGCAGGGGCAAAGGTGGAAAAAAGAAGACAAATTAGGATGCTGTGGCAATATCAAGCAAGAGATGAAGGTAGCTTGAGATCAAATGACAGTAGGAGAGGACAAAAAGTGGTCATCTTTTGCCTATATTTTAAGATACTACACAGTGTGGGGTAAAAAGCGCAAAAACAAGCTGATAAATAGCATATGAAGTATGATAACATGGCAATGACTGTCACTAGGAATCCAGGGGTGGACTGGGGTTGGGGATGGAATCACGTCTCCCATGCTCAAGTATACATGCTCAAGTCCTAATCTGGGTTCCAGTGGGTCTGAACCCATTTGTAACTCAGCCCTTTGAAGATATTATTAGACAAGGTGTGGACTCATTTGTTAATAGGAGGGTTGAAGGTCCTATTTAGATGTTGCTTAAGTGGATCAGAATAAGCTTTGATCTATATGACAGAGTCTTTATAAGGTAGAGGAAATTCAGACTCAGTCAGAAGAAGCCAAACGACAGCAGAAATCAGAGGAGCGAAGGATCACCATGTAACAAAGGATTGCTGGAAAGCTACAAACTTCAGGAGAAAGTAAGCCCTCCCAACACATTGATGTTAGATTCTAGCCTCCAAAACCATGAGACAAACTCCTGTTGACAAACTCTTATTCTTTAAGTTATCCCATTATGTGGTATTTGTCATAGTATGGCAGCCCTTGCAAACTACCACAAGAGAGAAAGGAGACTTTTATTTTTACTTTACATTTTTCTATAAAAGTGAACTTTTCTTTTTTGTCATAGGCAGTCATTATTTTTAATAACCAATAGTAAATAAACTAGAAAATGTGACCATTGAATAGAATGCAGTGCAAAACAAATCATTTCAAAGATACTATATATAAGTATAGGCTAGAATATAAACAAATATATTCAAATTACATGCATATAAGTATTCTCAGTGAAAAAGAAGAGTGCATTCAGATTGCAAAGATCTTTGTCATAAAATATCTAATTGAATCCTCACTACAATCCACACAAAGCTATGTGAAATGTATTCCTTAGAACATTGATTCATTCATTTAACATACTATAATTGGGTATTTTACTATCAACCAGCCATTCCAACAGAAACTGGGGAGAAGGGAATGGAGGAAAGCACAAAACAAATGTAACGAGTTCAATGTAAGCAAGCACTTTGCAAGCTATCATTGTTTTGTTTTGTTTTTTAATAATAAAAAAAAACTGCATCGAAACACACGAACAGGAATAAAATTGTTTAAGAACTCAGAGGTTACTGGTCCATTAGATACAGCACTCAAAACTCTTACTACATTATTATGTCCAGTTTGGGGCCCCGAAATACAGACAGATATAAAATCTTGGAGACTTTCAGAGGGGAACTACAAACACAATTAAAGGATCAAGAGGTAATGTTTACAAGAAAAGGCAAAAGAAGGGATTGTTTTACCCTGCAAAAGAGGATGTGAGTGATAATTTAATATTGACCTTGAGATTACCCAATAGTTTTAAAGATCCTGATTAACTATTCTGTACCTCAACTAGGAAGAGAAAATGAGGAAATGATTTGAAGCTAAAGCATCAGATTAAACATGAGTAAAGAGTGAGGGCTGTTAGATGTTGATAGGAAGTCATGGCATTTCTTCCTCAGGGGCCTTGGTCTTTAAAAAGGAGATCAATTTTCATCTGCCTAAATGACTTCCCAAATCCCCTTCATCCTTCTGATTCTCTCTCTGGAGAAAGAGATTCCTTGACCTGGCTTAGCAATCCATTCGTATGCCAAAGAGCCTTCAAGGTCAGGAAGCTCTCTGGTATAATTCACCTAAATAGATCCGGCTTGGACCTGAATCCATTTCCTCTGCCTTGGTCCTCAGTGGAGAAAAAGAAACATTTGTCATGGAGCACCATTTCAGAACGTTTTATATAATTCAAAACAGCAATGTATGCTCTAGCCTTCCTTTCTCCATGCTAAAGGACTCCAGCTCCTTCACTATTTTACAAATTTTGCCCACCTTTTTATCAAAAATCACAGCACCTTAGTTTATAGGGGCAAAGAGAAGTGACATTTTCTGGAACCTCCCTGTTCACATCTCCTCTATGCAATGGAGCACGCTTTGATTAAGGATCCATGCCTCTAGTCCCATGTGGTATCAGGAGACCCACTTTCAAAGTCTTTCAAAATCTTTGAAAGTTGAATGATCTGTTCTGCTGAATATCTAACTTCAACAATCCAGTTTCTGAAGGTCAGATCTTGAATTGGATTGTCTCTTCTTCCTGAAATGTAAATGCTTGTGGTTCCTGGGAATATTAGCTAAAAATCTTTTTTGTGCAAATGCCAAAAAACCCAACCTGAGCTAGTTTAGTACAAAAAGGGAATTTACGCAACCAAACCACAGATGCAGGGATGTAGTTGAGTTTTCAGCAATCAAAACGCAAAATAATACATGAAGAGGACTTGTCCATCTTAGTCCCTTGATTTTGCTTGTCTTTTCATTTCAGCTTTAGTCTTCCCTCCCACTGACCAAGTTCAGGAGATTTTAACTTAAATATCAGTTAAATTTCCCCTTCCTCTCTATTCTTAGTTCTTAATTATTGTCAGTCTGTTACTAATTATCTCTTACCTAGATTAACACAAGGGATTCTTTAGAGGTCTCCCTGACCTCAGCCTCTTCCCTTCTCATCTACATTAAATGCAAATTGCATCATGTCCCTGCTTATTCTTTGCCTAGAGAAATAAAACCTAAACCCCTGTGACATTCAAGACCCTTAATGATTGGAATCATTCAGATTTCTTTTGCTTTAGCCTCTCCTTGCAATTCAACTATTCTGAACTACTTGCACTTCCTCTAGATGCCACAGCCTCTTATACACCCATGACTATCCATGCTAGTCTAGAATGCTCTTCTCTGCTTCACTTACCATGTAATTTTGTTATCACCCTTCAGGATTCAGCTCAAATTGACCACCTTGTTCTTAGGCCCATAGTCAGGGTTACTGGTACTTATGGGGAGGGATGGTGTAGTGTGAGAACATGTGCTCTTATACAGTTCATTCTCCAATTAATTATTTGTCAGCTTATCTTCCCTGCTAGAGTAATGAGCTCTTTATGGGGGCAAGGTTGATGTCTTTTTCATCCTCAAATCTGAAATTTGTCACTTGCAAACTATGTGTCCTCCATTTCCTTATCTCTAAAATAGATGATAATAGCAGTATTCACAAGCTTGTTGAGAGGACTAAATGACTAAATACAAAGTGCATAGAATGTAAAATTCTGTCATAGGGAGCACTCAGGGATATATCAGCTGCCATCGTGTAGCTGTTGTTGTTATTGTGGTTGTGTTGGTATACTTCTATCACTATGCCTGAACCATACTAACAATAAATGCTGGATGAATAAGGAATGAATGGACAAGTGAAAGAAGGAACAAAGGAAGGAACATGTGGTCTTCTTGGAATCTCTAATGGCACTACTTATTAAACCTCAAAATGTCCCTGAAGCTTTGTAATGCAGGTGGAGACTCTTTGGTGACCTAACTGCATTATTGATAAAGATATTTTGAGTGGCATGCAAAACAGTGCCGGCGATGCCAATCTGGTTTACTCACACATGACAAAGAGCCTCGATTCACAGCTGCACGAGCTAACAGGGGACTCCAGACAGAACTCAGGAAGCTCTTCCCCATTAGGCCTGCTGGAAAAGAAAACTGAAATTCCAACCATATATATTAGGCAATCACGTGTCCTTTGACCTCCAGTGTTCCCAATTCTACATTTCATAAGCACTGAGGGACAGAGAAATTTATATATTTTTAATGAAATATACAATAGTTTTTTTTTTTTCCCTAAATGCCTCAACAGGGCTACAAAACTACATCTTCATAATAACCTTAGGAGATGTCTTACTGTTCTAAAATTACAAACCAAGAAACCCAAACCTGTGTCCTTTCTGCTTCATAATGCCACTTCTCACTTCAGCCTGTTCCTTTCTACTTCTAAGAGAACAAAAAGAAAAGATAGGAAATACAGATGAGTCATCTTGTGTGTTTGTCCTTCTTTTGAATTCAGAGAGATGGACTAAGAAACCTCTAAAATGCTTTTAGAAAAAAAAGCAAATAAAAGACAAAGAGAGAGAGAGAAGCTAGCTAGTTCTTGCATGATAGAGTAATAAAATGCAGACTTGAGAATGGAGGTGAGTGACTTAGGCTTTTATTTTAATTGTTCCCACCTAATTTCCACACCTATCTGTTGATGCGCCAATATTATATGAGGTCATAGTTTTGGGAGTCAGATATTTTAATCTCACCTCTGCCAATGACTATATGAACTTGGGCAAATTATTTAGCCTCTCTGTGCCACAACTTCATTTATATAAAAAGGAGTTATTCAAGTGCACGTTTCCTAGTATTGCTGTGAAGATTAAATAAGTTAATTCATACAATGCAAAAAGTCCATGACCCAGCAAAAAGTTCAAGACCCAGCAAGAAGTTAGTGTGCTCTCTCTATATATTTCTCTTTCTTTTTTCTATATGTAGCAGTGGAGATGAAGGTGGTAGAATTATACATATGTCCATATGTGTATATCCTCCATTTTATCATAATATTTCAAGATCTATTCATTTTGTTACCATGAGGAAAGTAAAAAGTGACATCCATATGTTTTAAATCTTGTGGCCTTTGTGCTGGAAAATGGAAAATATCTTCAAGATAAAATATCTACAAGATAGCTCTGCATTCTCATTATACAGAGTAATACTGTAGAGAGCCGCTTTCCGGGTTTGGCCTAGTGGACACGCTGCAGCCTGCTCTAGAGTTCCCCCCGCCCATCGAGTGAGCCAAGATGGCGCTCACATCCTGCTTCCGCAAATGACGCACACGCCCACCAACCCTATCTTCCAATCACCTCTGTATACGTGGCACTAACCTATTGGGTTTGGGCACAGTATATAAGAGGTTACCCGGACAGGGTGGGTGGAGACGACCCACAGGGAGCCGTGCCTGACGGCCGCATAGAGGTCGCTCCCCCGCGGGATATTCAGTCCCGCGCGGAACCTGTAACAGAGAATGCAAGCTTAACTCCAGTAAAGGTCTGTGCTTACAACTGCTACGTGTCTTGGATCTGTGTTTCTCACCAGCGCGGATTTGTCTGCGTCTGTCTCTCTCTCCCTCCTGTTCCCTCCACCGGCCGGGGACCAGAAGCTGAGCGAGAAGTCGCGGACAAGTGGTGGCCCGTACGGGGAATCCTTTCTGCTGCCTTTCCCCGAGCTGGTGAGGACGTGCTTCTTGAGTTCGCAGCGGACTTCCCGCGCTTGATCACCGCGAGAAGGTGAGTACTTCCTATTACGTGAGAGTTAAGGGCTGTGGGCGTTCAGGTAGCCCCAGTGACTCGGAAGAGCTCTCCGAGTGATAAAAGACAGTGCCGACTGCAAGCATGGGGCAGTCAGGAAGTTCACCTTTGTTAGCTCCTTTAAAAACCCTTTTGAAGCAGCGGGGCATCTCAGTTAAGAAGAGTTCCCTCCTGCGGTTCCTTGACGATGTTGTTACCTTTGCCCTTTGGTTCGCCCATTCCGGTAGCCTCAGTCTGCCCTCTTGGTTAAAACTTGGTAATGACATAGAACGGGCGCGCCGGACGGGCCTTTGTATGGACCCGATCCTGGTCCCTATCTGGGAGACCGCCCGTGCTTGCCCTGAGGCAGAGTCTACTTCAGGCCTCAGTCCGTCTCCCGCCCTGCTACAGGCACGGCACGCGCTCCAAGAAACTCAGTCAGCTTCGTCTGCGGACGGCTCCTGTAAGGGCAAGCCGCCGGAGTCAAACGCCAGTTCAGACACCTCTGATTCTGAGTCAGATAGCGGTGAGACTGAAGGTGCAGACGCGCCTCCGCTGATCGATTGGGGGAGGCCCCCTGTCTCACCCACGCAGCCTTCCGCTCCGCCAGCGCCTGCTGCAGGGGCGTGGTGGCTTCCGGTGAATGGTTTTGGTGATCTCGCCAAAAACCCTCACCACGGGCTCCCTCTGGTGGCCGAATCAGGTAATTACAGTGGCTGCTCTCCAACTTCTAAGCGCTTGTTAAAAGGAATGGGATATGTCCCCGGCAAAGGCTTAGGAGCCTCATTGCACGGGCGCGCAAGGCCTATACAAGCTGTCTCCAATTCTGACAGACGAGGCCTGGGTTTTTCCTAGGGGCCACTGAGGGGAGATTCCCACCCACACCTATAAAACTAAAATGGAAGACCAGTACCCCGGTGTGGGTGCCTCAGTGGCCATTATCACAGGAAAAACTCTCAGCATTACACACTCTAGTGTCAGATCAGCTAAAAGAGAGCCATATCATTCCCTCCACATCGCCTTGGAACACACCCGTATTTGTCATAAAGAAAAAATCAGGCAGATGGAGATTGTTACATGATTTAAGAGCCTTTAATAATTGCATGGAGTCCTTAGGACCTGTTCAGATGGGGTTGCCCCTTCTCTCAGCTCTGCCAGAGCATTGGTCTATTTTCATCTTAGACATCAAAGACTTACTAAAGAAACAGAAAGGGGGAATAGGTCACGGCCTGTCCCCAAAGGCTCAACTGTCCATAGCCTTGTTTACGTATAATTTTTTAAATGAAAATGCACAAGGAATGACACCTGCCCTACAGCACACCACTCCGAGTCCTCCACATAGAGGTCTAGTCCGTTGGAAGGATGTCCTGTCAGGACAATGGCAAGGCCCTGACCCAGTGCTCAGCTGGGCCAGAGGCTCTGTTTGTGTTTTTCCCCAGGAGCCAGGACGTCAACCAGTGTGGGTTCCGGAAAGACTGGTGAGAACCGTGACGTCGCCCGAGGACGCCAAGGAACTGTTGCCCAGAAAATTGATAAGCCTCCAACCAGAGCCACCAGATCCGGTCTCCAATTCTGCTGATGACGGCGGCGACTGACGAGATAGCAACGAAAGCGCCGGTCACCCTTCGATTGTTTAGAAGGGGGACCAGTTTTAATAACCCCCGTTGCCTTCGACCTTTCCAAACTGGGCGAGACTGTACAAAGTCTGTGGAACCGAGTCACCTCATGGTTCTCTTGGCCCAATTTGACTACTTGGATTCTCGTGGCAGTGGGACTATTAGTGGGCTTAGTCACTGTTAAATGTTTGTTAGAACGCTTGTTCCAGACACAGCAGCAACTACGTGTTTCTACCATGTTAGCTATGTCTTCCCAGTCAAATGTGGGTGTGCGTCCCTCCTCGATAGATAGCCCGTCTGAATCACCTGGGGCAAAGCTCTTGTCAGCAAGGTTTGTTGCAGGCTCCCTGGCCACTACCCGTGTTTAGCTAGGCACCAGAGGCTGTTAATTTTGCGCGCCTAGCCGCCTCGACGGTGGAGCTGCGGCCGCAGTCCTGGCCAGACTGGGCTTGGCTCTAGCCATTGCACCGAGGCCTCCGCAGCGTTTCCTATGCCCTGGCTGTCGCTCTCATAATCCCCGCTTGACCCAGTTGCGAGGCGAAGCACTGCAGGGAGAGTCACGTGGTTTCCAGCTCACGGGCTCTCCGGTCTCTATATGAGGTGAGCATTCTGGTCGGTGCCAGAGGCTCCGTCGTGTGATGACGCGAGCCTAGTCCAGACTCCCCAAAGCACCAAACTATGTTGTGAGCCACTCAGGCCCACGGGAGCACCATCATCAATAGAGACACTGGGTACAAGAATACGGTCTACGGACCATGCCTCTTATAAAAACAAAAAGGGGGAGATGTAGAGAGCCGCTTTCCGGGTTTGGCCTAGTGGACACGCTGCAGCCTGCTCTAGAGTTCCCCCCGCCCATCGAGTGAGCCAAGATGGCGCTCACATCCTGCTTCCGCAAATGACGCACACGCCCACCAACCCTATCTTCCAATCACCTCTGTATACGTGGCACTAACCTATTGGGTTTGGGCACAGTATATAAGAGGTTACCCGGACAGGGTGGGTGGAGACGACCCACAGGGAGCCGTGCCTGACGGCCGCATAGAGGTCGCTCCCCCGCGGGATATTCAGTCCCGCGCGGAACCTGTAACAGAGAATGCAAGCTTAACTCCAGTAAAGGTCTGTGCTTACAACTGCTACGTGTCTTGGATCTGTGTTTCTCACCAGCGCGGATTTGTCTGCGTCTGTCTCTCTCTCCCTCCTGTTCCCTCCACCGGCCGGGGACCAGAAGCTGAGCGAGAAGTCGCGGACATAATACATAAAAAATTAATCCTTCCAGTCTAAATATGTCTATGCCTCGTCTTCTCCCAATAATTCCAGAAGAGTTTGCTTCTTTCTGCAGCATGAGTAGGCATAAAAGAATTTGACCATAGATAGCATAGTTCTTTAATTTATATACACCCCAGATCTATATATGAACCAGCTACAAGCTAAATTGCAAGTGAGAACACAATCCCATCACATCACTTCCCTCTCTAATAAAGAGAACTACCACTGCTTGTACCAAAATTGCAATGGCAGATATATTTCTGAAAGGGTTGAATGCCTGGGGCACAAAATGAGAAACAAGATGAGTCTCTGTTCTATTTCTCCCTCGTTATGGTCTCGCAGTTAACACATTATTGGTGGCGGTCGACTACCCACTGTGCCAACATTTGTCTCCCATGACTACATGGCTGCTTAAATAGGAAATGGAGACAGACATTTCTGCCCTGACACCTCTTTATCCTATGAAATTATAGCTTCTCTACTTTATGGAGTTTAATTGCCGTAGGCGTTGAAGGGCAACAACCATGAAATAATAGATTTCTCTGTACAATGCCTGACTGTGTCACAAAAATATGACTTACTTATAGAAATTATTCCCTCATCTTAGATTTGCAAATCACTCTACTAGCCACATCTCTCTAAAACTGCCAAGGAGAATGGTCACAACATTGTATACATGATTAATCCCACTGAATGGAATGCTTGGGTGTGGGTGAAATGGCGAAGTTTTTGTTGCATATACGCTTCCACAATTAAAGGAAAAAAACAAAAGAGCAACTAAAGAGACAATGACAATTAGATACAATATGACCCTCGACTGGATCTAATAACGGTAGAGAAAAGGCTTACGAAAAAACTGGACTATAGACTGAAAGCTTTATATCAATGTTAAAGTTTGAATTTGTTAACAGTACTTAAGATGGTTACATAAATGAATTTCCTTGTTCTTAGGAAAGGTACATGGAATTATTATTTGTTCAAGGATCATGACATATACATCCTACTCATAAATGTTTAGAAAATAGATAGATAGAGACAAAACAGATAAATGGAGTGATAGATACATAGAATGACAAAGCAAATGTGAAAAAATGTTAAAATTGGTGGATCTGAGTATCTGAGAGTGTGGGGTATGTTGGATTTTTCTCTATTGGTTTTGTATTATTTTTCAATACTCCTTCTTAAAATTATTTTAAAATAAGAAATAAGAGTAGAAGATGGTGCTTGTCTCTAAGAACTATTTCAGAGATTTAATAAAGTATTTGCTTTGGTTCCAGCCAAATTAAATTTTTATAAAACAAATTTCATTGTAGATATATTTCACCATTTTTTTTCTGTTCTCTTTTCATGGCATGGTAGAAAGAACATTGGCTTAGAAACGGGCAATCTGGGTTCAAGTCACAACTGGGCCTATGGCCAACTCTGTGCCTTAGAGAAAGCACTGAACATTTCTGCCTATAAAATGAAGGACAATCCAACTAGACGGCATGCAGTTATTCCACAAAAAGGCATTACACTCTCAATTTGGGTCATAAGCCTTTCCTGAAGACCAAATTCTTATTTGATCTTGAGGAATTCTTCAAAATCTTGGAACTCTCCCCCTTACCTCAAAACCAGAGGGTAATTCACATTGGTCATTATCGTAATTATTCCCTAAATTTCTTTCTAAACATCCATTGAGTGTGTGGGAAAGTCACAGTGGTAAGTAGAAATGAAGAGGGAGACAATTTAGATTATCTTGAGAAAAATGAATTGAAAAAACAGTGACACTCTCGCCTTCATCAGAGGCAAGTGTGATGCTGTGCAACAGATGAGCCTCCCTGCATCTGACAGAAGATGCTGGAAATATGCCCCAGGGAGTCTGATGGGACATCAAATGATAACACAACTCAGTAAGGTTATATGCTGCATTAATGCAATTTTCTTACCCAATACAAAAATAAAATCTTTGGTCCAGGCAGCAGGTAATAAAGTAACCGCTTGATATCCCCTTTCTCTGGCTGACTGCCCACCTCCACCCATAACTGGCACAGGGTGCCATCATGTCTGAGCTACAGGTAGACACAGTGCCTATAATAATGAGGAAAAGGGAACCAGGTCTCAGCAAGGGAAGTGGGGTCCACACTGGCCCTTCGTCCCCTTCCCAGGTCTGTTCTGTTTTTTGGCTTTGGTTTTGTGTCATTGTGTTCTGTTTTGGGGTTTTGATTTTTGTCTTTGATTTGGGGTTGGTTTTCAATACTTACAACTACCAGAAAACCTTTAGATTTATTGACTTTACTTCTGATCAATTTATTTTGTCCTTTAAAAAAACTCCACTCACTTCTCTAGACTTTTATTTTATAGCCGTCTCCTTGGATCCCCACCATGCTTCAATAACTTCTCACCCTCGACCACGTAAACAAAACTGAATTTCATTTTTCATGCTCCCTTGAATGAGGCAATGCAGGCATGGGATGATGCATATGGGATTTTCAGAGAGGATGGTGTTAAATCTCAGCTTTGCCTCTCAAGTTGTGAGATATGGGAAGTTCAGCTGAACTCTCTGAGCCTCAGTTTATTCACCTTTACAAGTAAAAGATAAATCCCCACTTTGGAGAATTTTAATGAATTTTTAATTTTTATAGCATAAATGTATGTAATACAGGGTCTGGCACAAGGTAAGTGTCAAAATGATATTTTAATGTTTGTTTACTCTCTTACAACTGTTATTAACATACTATGTGAAATTAAATAAGTCAATAATATGAATGATGTGCTGCAAAAAGGCATAAAGCATAGCCGTGAACCTCAAGAAATTTACAATCAAGTAATGATACGATTCTTTTAAAGTTGGAACATCTTTGCTTATTTCACAATGCTGGAAGAATTAAATTGAGAAAAAATAAAACTGCTTTTGTAGATTACACTTAATGTCTAACACCAAGAATAATTGTCTGACGTTCAAGTGTTCAAAAACATTTGTTGAATAAATAGATTTTTATCTCAAAAAAATTTTCTCTCAAGTGAGTAGAGACTGGGAGATTCCACATTTACTCTTTTTTTCCTGTGTGCATCTACCTGGATCAGATCCCAAAAGCCAGACAAGACTTCCCGGCCAGCAGCTCCTTTCTCTTCCCTCAATTTATTCTCCTGTGTTCCTAACTGCTGACAGCAGAACTTTTAAGTAAGGAATCTTATTATCTCCTCTGCCTGTTCGCTTTGGTCTCTGGTAGGAGACTGAGGTGATTAGAAGTCTTTGAAGTACAGCATCCTGATCATGAAAGAGGTAATAGGGTCTCTGTACTCTGAACAAAATAGCCCATAGGAGCGCTCTTGTGTCCAATCATCGATGCTCATTTCAAAGAGACCATTAGATAAAATAGAGTACTAAATGTAGTGTAGTAACTTGGACTGGAATCTGGAAAAGATAAAGGGACATTAGTGGAAAATCTGGTAAAATCCCCAATAAAGTCTAATTTAGTCAATTGTATTTTTAAGTATGTGAATTTCTTCATATTTGACAAATGGACCTTGGTATATAAGATATGAATGTTAGGGGAAGCCGAATGAAGGGTATATAATAACTCTTCCTGCTATTTTTGCAACTTTTTTGTAAGTATAAAATTATTCCAAAATAGAAGGTTAGTTTTTAAAAAATCAAGGCAAGAATCCGAGATACTGGTCAATTGGTGGGGAAATGGTGACAGCAGTTTAGAGTCCTACTGGCTAGTGATAGGTTCAGAACACAGAGTAGTGGGTGATTATCATAATAATAGCAAGCTTTTGTATCATTTGCATGACGATAGTGCCTTATCTACACGAAATTTCTTAATTCTCACAATAATTTATAAGACGAAAGCACTATTATGTAACTCCTCTTGTAGATAAACTGAGTAATTCAGAATGCCTGAATTAACTCCCAAGGTCAGGCAACTGGGAAGATGCTGGGCAGAATTATGACCTTCAGTAGGTTCGCTGCCAAGACTGCTGTTCACTCCAAGCAACCTACAGCTAAGGGAAAACAGAGAAAAGTAAGAAGAGGCCGAGGGCACGTTTATGAAAGATCCATTTGAAATAATAGCAGAAAGTGGATTAAGTATATTTTTGAAGAAAAAGGAGAAGAAGGAGAAGCAGCAGCAGCAAGAAGAGAGATGACCTGGGTTTTGATGCCCATTCTACCATCATGTAGCTGTGAAAACTTCATTAAATTCTTAAAATTTTTGAACATCAGTTTTCTTATCTTCAGAAAGATGGAGATGATGAGTATTTTCAAGGTGTGCTCCAAAGCTTTAATTCTATAGCTCTAAAGTACATTGCAAGTGGCAGATGATTAGAATTAAAAAAAATAGGAAAATACAATTAGCTATTTCAGCTAGATTGTGCTGGTATGGGAGCAACATTAACATACCTATTTTCTTAATTAATAATTAATTATTTTAGTAAAAAAATGGAGAATTCAATTGAAGAAGATAAGATTCACATGTCATCTAACATTTTATAGAGTAAACAAAGAAGTTTTTGCATTGGAAACATTAATGCAACTTGATATCACAATGATTCATTAATTGGATGAAGACTATGGACTATATGCATGCACTGAAAAAATATTAAAGCTGGTGATACAGTGGTGAATGAGATGTGGCATCTATCATCAATATTTGAAATACTTACAGTTGGAATGGCATATTTAAAAGCTCATTAGAATAAAAAGTGATGTGTTATGATTGACAAGGAACTGAAATGAAAGGACATCTAACTTGGGCAAAAGAAAACTAGACAGAGAATGAGGAAAAAATGTTCAGGTGGAAAGGGAGGAGGAACATTCCAGAAAAAGGGAATTGTGCACACACAAAAAAGCCTGGGAAATGATGAAGCATTCTGGGAGGTTTGTGCATCAGTTGCAGGGAGGGCTGGGGTGTTATTGAGGCCATTGATATAAATTGAGCATAATAGGCAAAGACCAAGAAAGGAAATCAGATGAGACTTCTAAGCAGGAAACCATGTTTATGAGATTTAATTTTAAAGAATGACATTAACTATATTATTGTACACTGACTTAATCAGGCCACATCTAGCGTACGAGGTTCAATTATAAGTGTCCCATTTTAAGAAGAGCATAACAAGCAGAAGCACATGCAGAGAGGCTACTGAGATGGCAAATGAGCTGAACATCTTCTTTAATGATTATAAGAGAGTGTTTTTAACTAACTGATCTTAGCCTAGCTGACAGCCACCCCTGACTCTTAACTGCTAGACCCACCCCTTACACAATTTAACCCATTCGGGTTTAGTTTCATGAGTGGGGTTGTGGTTGGGGGATTTTGGCAAGGAAAGGAAGAGATGAGGAGGGGAAACCAGCACCTTTATCCAACCAGTATCTTGGATTAGGTACAAATCCTTTATGTAGAAAAGGAAAGAAGCAATGGAACTATTGGGGAGACTTTATGAGACAACTGAGAACAAGTCACTTAACTGCTCTGAGACTTGATCCATTCATCTATTGGTAAGGATTGTAGCTCCCTTTCAGTTGTTTTGAGAAGTAAAGCTCTTATTCATAAAGCATATGACACAGTGCCTGATATACAGCATGCACTCAATAAATGGGAGCTGCTGGTCTCTTTATTATCAGCATCCTGATCATTGTTTTAGTAGATGACCACTGAGGACTGTACCAAAAATTTCACATTCCAAAAACACTCTGTAGTTGACAGACTATTTCTCTTAACTCTCTGACTCCCACACCCTCCCTCACTGCTTTTCTCTCTACCTCCTGAACTCCAAATCTCCCCTGGCTTACACGTATCACTTTCTCAAGGCTGTCTTTCCTGAAACTCTAGGCTGAGCAGGATGTTCATTTTAAGCCCCAACTTAAATCCTGTATGTCTCTTTTGCAGCATTTAACTTTTTAGTATATTTTAAATATCCTTCTGCTATAGTAGGGCTCTACGACCTGTTGAATTATGTACCCCAACAAACACACTTTATTAACCTTTACCCGCATCGTGAGCATTTTATAACTGGTTCTGATAGCAGCTATACTGAATTAGTGCAAACTAAAGCTCTGTGTCACCCTAAGTATTTGGGGAGGGTAAAGGGGTCCCTAAGACCACAATGTTTAAGAGCGATTGCTCTAATAAAAACCCCTCCCTCCACAGGTCAGGGAGGGAGATTGATAGGTGGGAAGTGGCTGGCCCCACATTACCAAAAGAGCCAAAGGCAGAGCCCAGACTAGAACCCAGCTTTCTTCACTCCTTTTACTATTAGCCAAGCTAGAAATGAGAGGAATACTTTCCAACAACTTAAGTACCTAAACCTGATTTGATATGAAAGACAAGTAAGATGTGTGTGTGTGTGTGTGTGTGTGTGTGTGTGTGTGTGTGTGTGTGTGTGTGTGTGTGTGTTGCGGACAAAGGGTGGGTAGTGAAGGTGAGAGAAGGGTAGTGAAAAAATATTTTGATTATATGTCTTGAAGTGGATGAATGCCATATAAAAATATGTAAGGAATATTTTTTTGAAATAAAAGGATCCCAGAGGTAAGTAACATTAGCAGAACAATTTAGCCTCCTCAGCAAAGCATCTTTGATCCTTAAAGTTCCATTCCCAGTGTAAAGAATGTTTTAACAAAGGACCTGATCTTTTCCAAAGAAATAAATCATAAGTCTCATAAACATAGGGTGTTATGTAGTCCCCCTTTATTTGAAGGATGAAGGCAAGACTGTCCACTAGGAAGGAGAACAATTACAGCTTGGTGTCCTTAGGACGCACTCTGTGTACTTCACCTTAAATTAAAGTCAACCTCCAAAGGGGAGACACTGAATTCTAACTGTAGAAGGAAGCATTCATGCTTGTTCTTCACTTCCTAATAGGGGCAGAGGGAACTTGGGTTAAATCTCTTATACTTGATTCAATCCAGAAGGTTCTCCAGGTACATATTCACTATGCCACCTTCCTGTGGTGTCCTATAAAGGAGTAATCCAGCCTGGGAACTTCCTAATCAGCTGCTAATAACTTATGAAAGCAATCTGTGGAATGCAATTTAGTTCCCATTGGTGAGTCATGGTGGTTCCCTTGATGTTTCTCCTGATCCAGCAGGTTTCAGGGAAACAGACCATGTTAACTGACGGAGGGGGCCAGATCAATGGCTTCTCAAAGCACAGGCTGGGACCTCACTCTGATCACAGCCACCAGTGTCCAGCAACCGCACCAGGTGTAGAGACAAAGGACCGTCAGCCTGCGAAGACTACATTAAACCTCAATACCCAATGAATGTGAAACTTGAACAACTGAGAAAAAAAAAATCCAGAAAGGTTTAGAAATAAATCTTAATAAATTAACTTTCAGAACACTCCTGGTCAAAAAGTCTTCTATTCCTACTACCCTCTTCTATTCCTACTACTGAAACAGCCTACCTAATCTATTTTCATTTTTTTACAACACTGCTCATGATCTGGAATATTCTTATGTTTTAATTTTACTTGTTTGTTTTTCTTGGCCTCCCCACCTCTCTGAGCTAGATCCCCAGAATACGGAACCATACCTGCCATATGTAGGGTCTCAGTAAATCTTTGTTGAATACACAAGCTGGATCAGTCTCTCCTCTGTTCATTTTTCCTTCTCGTCTGCCTAGTAAATCTCACGTGAATGCCTCATTGGCAGACACTAAACTGGAGCCATATGGGGGAATGCAGTTCCCTATTTCTCCTCTCCTTAGACTGGGTTGATGGTGAACCTAAGTTGAAAATAGATTATCTATCGCAGGGGAATTTTATCCTGAGCCTCACCACAGGCTTCTTTGTGCTGCTTCATCAAGATGACTGGAGAAAGTTTGCTGACCTCTCCAAAGCTCTGTCAAATACAAATGTGCAAGCATGATTCTTCTACAGAGAAAGAGTCTGAAAATCTGCAAGCAGCAAAATTATACGATAAAAGAGAGCCTGCTCCCCCCACGCCCCGATTCCATCCTCGATGGGGATTATATGATTGAAGTGCTACCCAACTCCATATGAGCAGAAACCACATATAAAATACAGTTGGGCAGAACAAAGAAGGTTATTGTTGTTACTGCAGCTATTGTTGTTGCTTTAATTGTTGTTTTTCTATTGCTTAATGAGCACCATTCCTGATGTCAGAACAGACAGAAAAGGAGCCCTGTGTGAGCTATATGCAGGTGTGTAAGCAGCTAATGGAAGTGACAGCTAAGATGACATATAACCAGGGTGCTGAAAAATGAATTATCCATGTGGTTTAAATGGGTCAAATGATATATTGGAACACTTTGTGGTCTAACACAAAGCCTGGCATTCAAGATGGAAGATCTAAATCCTAACTCTGGCTCTAACACAGACCACTTTTACAAGACTGAATGAGTCATTTAAACCACACCATGCTGTGGTTTCTCCCTCAGTCAAATCAGTGTAGCAAAATGTATTGCCCAGTCACAACACAGGATACTGTAAGGACACAAGGAAGGTGGCACCAAAAGCAGCATATTCTAAATGGCTCAAGGTGCACACATTGTTCAGAATAATGGCCCGTATGTATGATTGTCAAGGCAGGGTTTCTTGCAAAGTTAATTTTTTTCCACACTGAAACCCTCACTTTTTTACCCCGGCATAATGAATTAGAAACGTTAAACTTCATCACCATAATCTTGTAGTCCTTCTCTTTAAGTGAATTTATATATATACCACAAACATTTAGAACTGGAGAATCCATTTCAATTATGCCAACCATTCCCAATAATTTGCAGCATTTTTACCATACCCTCTGGCCAGGAATATACGTCCTTGTCTCTGTACTCACAATCTTATATTTAGCTTTTGCCAACAGGCCGTTTGGGTTGCTCCAAATCAAATAAACTCTGAAGCCCACACAGTAAGTATTAGATCATTACTAGCAGGAGGTACACAGGCTGGAGGTGCAAACAAATCTCAGTGCAAAAGGGAATCACCCGACATGCAATTAGACACAGAGGCAGTTATGGCACAGTGGAAAAAGCATAACACAAGGAGTCAAAATAGTTGAAGTTAAACACCAGCCCTGTCAGCTATGGTATGGCATTGGTCAATCTCAGCTGCAAAACTGGAGTAATAGATTACTCCAAGTGATCAAAGTCAGGAGGGTACGTAATAGTCAATTCAGAACACAATAAGTATCAGTAAAATGGGACACGCTGCCTGGGGTTAAATTCTATTTCTAACTGCAGCTGGGTGACCTTGGGCAAGTAACTTAGCCTCTCTGGGCCTCTGTTTTCTTATATCTGAAACAAAGATGAAAATAGTGCTTACCTCACAGGAAGTGTTGGGAGGATTAAATGAGTTAACCTGTGTAACCCACTTAGAAGAGTCATGGCACATATTAGCACTCGATAAACGTTGGCTATTATTATCAATCTGTGGCAGGGATAGAGGATACAAAAATGAAATAAGACATCACCCATGCACAAGAGAAGTCATAATGTACACAAGATGATTTCTCAGCATCCCTTCCAGATCTGTGGCTCCTTTCATTGTAGTTTTGTCCTCTCATTTCTTTCCTTTCAGCCCAGGAAGTTTGCAGGAAAATTGGGTGCCTATTGCAGATAGGCTAGGTGTCTGTTGTCACAATGTCTCTCTCTCCTGAGGGGGGCCACGTGGATGACATGGTGGCAATCCCCTCTAGAGCAATTGCTGCAGCCCAAGAAAGCAGGCCACCATGGGAACCAGGGACAAAGCAGTGATAGGGACACAGAAATCAAAGTCGTTTTTATAACTCTTTTGTTAAAAATAAGACAAAAGGAGGTCAATATAGATTTTTATTTATTGTTATTTCACTCTTTATTAAAGGGTCTCATGGCTGAGGAACAAAAACCCAGTGAAATTTGAGTCCATTATAAGCAATTACTTAATGTGCATCTACTCAACGTCTAGTCAGTTCAAATAAATTGGTTTATTTTGTTTAAGTTATGAATATGTGTGTGTGTGTGTGTATCATTTAAATACATATTTAAATGATTTATCTTTATTTTCCTTGACAGAGGAACACAAGAGTTCCTTCTTTGACTTTAAGATCACAGATCCCAAATAATGTTGCACATTTATATACCTCCTAGAAAGTCCTGATAATATGATTCATTCTCCCTACTTCTAAATGGGGAACGAGAGAAAATGGTGGTGGTCAGATGTAAAGTTAATCTAACTGCCTCATGGCCCAGCTGTTGAAAATTAATGCTAATTTTTTTTTTTACAGAATGAAGGGGAAAAGCGCTTTTAGTCTATGGAGACGAAAAGAAAGAAAGAAAAATAAAAACCTGTAATGTTAATCTCTGATGCACAAGGCAGAGCCAAGTGTAACTAAAGTAGAAGTAACATTTTCGAAAGTCAAAGCCATTAACAGAGCCTAAAGATGGCACTGGAAGACATGAAATGATTTGTTGGAAACTGACCATTTTTTAAAAAAGGTCCATAAGCTATTAAAAATACATACCTTTCGGAACTATTTGAATGTGACAGAGAGATCAACAAAATTATCATAAAATTATGAAAAGGTAAGTAAAAATCCACTTAATGTCCATGTAAAGCAATACAATGCACCAGAAACGTCATTCATTATATGTTGAGGGAGGAACCTTGGTGTTTAAACCTGACTATGCCACTTAGTATATGACTTAATATCTCTCAGATATTTTCCCTCATCTTTAAAATGACAATAGTAATACATACATGGAAGAGTTGTTGAGAATAGCATATAGGATAATGTTAGGCACGTTTTAAAGATCCATTCAGTTCCATATGTTTATATTCTAAACCATCATTTCTTCATGCCACAATCATTCTCTGTATTGGGTACTTCAATGTTCTCATAGTCCAGTAGAGCTTTATGTAACGTTCAAGAACTTAGACTCTGTCTTACTGGTGATGTGTGACCATTGAAGTGTTTCAAGCAGTAAAAAAGCATGATTGATTATCACTTTAAAGTTCCTTTCTGGAACCAGTGTTAATAATGGGTTGGCATGAAGAAGAAACAAGGAGACCATGGCAAATGTCTTAGGTAAAGAATCATAACAACTTGACCATGAAAGTAGCTGTGGATGATAGACTTGAAAACATACAGGAATTGCCAGGAGGGGGAAAAAAACAACCTCACATGTGTCTAAATATCTGCCCTCTCCATGCCTACTCCTGGGCTGCTAACATCAGTGAGACCTAATGACGCTTTGAAAATGCTATTATGGTAGGTTTCCTAATCCCACACTTCACGGTAATAATTGCAATTTGTTGGTCCTCTTCTTAAACTTCTCACTTTCCTACTACATCTTTCACTCCCAGCAGGAGTCCTCACTGAAGCCCCATGTTTTCTGTAAAGTACACATTCAATTGGCTTTCCATCACCAAATCTACAAATTTAACATTGTCACTTTTCCTTCTTTCCTTTAGTTTTCTAAAATAGCCTTATTTACCCAGAAGTAAGACTTTATATACAGGTAAATGATTAGATATAAAAGTTTGGAACTCAGAATAGAGATATGAGTGAAACAGATGCAGGAATGGATGACTAGATAGATCCAAAGGAAGAAGAGAGGTAGGAAGGAATTAAGCAAAGGAGGGTAGGAAGCAAGCAAGGAAGGAAGAAAAAGGAAAGGAAAAAGAGCTGAATATACAGATTTGGGAACCTTCCGAATAAAGATAGTAACTTAGGCTAATGGAGGGGATATAATTCTGCACAAGAAGTAAAAAAAGGAAGAAAGAAAAGGGACAATAAATAATTTGGTACAGAATTCATAGGCAAAAACTTTCTTCTGCACTTTTTGAAAAAAAAAAAAACAAACTCTTTAATCCACAGCAAAACTAATAAATAAATTCAGCAAAGTGATGAGGTACAAGATCAACATGCAAAATTCAGCAATGTTTCTAGATACTAGTCATGAACAATTTGAAGAGGAAATCAAGAAAAAAATTAATTTACAATAGCATCAAAAAGAATCAAATATTGATGCATAAATTTAACCAAGGATATAAAGGAGTTATACACAGAAAACTACAAAATATCCCTGAAGGAAATCAAAGAAGGCCTAAATAAATGGAAGGCCATTCAATGTTCATGGATTGGAAAACTAAATACTGTTAAGATGTAAATTCTATCAAAGCAATTTGCAGATTCATTGCAATCCCCATCAAAATTCCAACAGACTTCTTGGCAGAATTGGAAACGCCAGTCAGTACATTTATATGGAAGGGCAAGGGGTCCTGAAAGTCAAAACCCTCATGAAAAAGAACAAAAGGAAACACACTACCCAATTTTAGAACATACTAAAAAGCTATAGTAATCAAAACAGCATGTTGCTGGCACAAGGACAGACATACAGAACAATGGAATTGAATTGAGAGTTCAGAAATATACCCCCATAGCTATGGCTAATTGATTTTTGGCAAGGATACCAAGTCCACTTAACAAGGAAAGAATTGTCTTTTCAACAGATGATGCTGAGAGAACTGGACATCCATATACAAAGAGATGAAGGTGGACCCCAACTTCACACCACATACAAAAATTAAGTTAAAATGAACCGAAGACCTGAATATAAGAAACTCCTGGAAGAAAACCTAGGGAAACACCCTTAGAACCTTGTGTGAGGAAGTGTTTTCTTAGACTTTACACCAAAAGCATGAGCAACCAAATAAAAAATAGCTAAATGGAACTTCAAAATTAAAAACTTTTGTGCATCAAAGGACTTTATCATGAAAGTAAACAAACAACCTATAAAATGGAAGAAAACCACATCCACAAGAACAATTTAATATCCAGAATGTATAAAGTCCTACAACTCAACAACAAAACCACAAAAACCCATTTGAAAATGGGCAAAAAACTTGACATACCCTTCCAATGACCCTTAAACATGGTATTGAGATTTGTTCAAAAGTATTATTTATTTATTATCAAAGTAACACATTGCAAGTTATTAAAACTTTAGAAAGTACAGAATAAAATAACACCCATAATCTAATACCACCACCAAAAATTGAACAGTATAAAATTTTAGACTCATTTCCATTACTTTTCTATGCACTTTTTCTGTATGTCTTTGAGAATATTAATTGCATTCTGTGATTTGACAGTATATTTTATATTATGTAAATATTTTAGTGAATTTTAAATGTTTTTAGTAAACTTCAAATCTTTTTTACACATATGATTTTATGGAAGCATCATAATAAATTATATACCATAATAACCTAGATCACATTTGAATGGTGGGATTTTTTCCCCCAGTTGTTTGGTATTATGCATGCAGTTATTATAAATATAATTCTAATAAATAGCTGTCTTCATAAATCTTTCTCCTTATATGAAATAAGAATTTAGTATACAAATAGAAGAAAGAACATAATTTTTTTTTTTTTAATGAACAGATTGTTTCTTGAATAAAGGCATTCAACACATACCTGATGACCACTTAGACATGTTAGGACCCTGGAAGAAAAAGTCATACAATGTTGATACATAGCAATGGGCTTAAGATTAACAAGCACATAAAGATAAATCACGTGAGGAAGCATAGGAGATGAAGGTAAAGAAGTAGGTGGCAGATCATGAATTTGCTTTCATGCCATGATTAGTAACTGATGTTTTATCCTGAAGGCAATGGAAATTCAATAAATGTTTGCTCAGTGTAATTAATTCATCCACTTAGGAAGAGTTTGCTTCCTTAAGTAAACAATACCAGTAATGGGATATTGAGCAAGCATCCAGCCAAAAATAATCTTCCTTAAGGAGGATAACTTATCTTTCTAGCTGAAATTAGAGGAAGTCCTTTTTCAATACATTGAGAACTTCTAACTCATTAATTACTCCCAAAAATTATAGTCACAAATAATTTTAGTCATATACATTTGTTTTAAAGCTTAAATGAAAGCTTCAAGTACTAACCTTTTCATTAAGACCAAAGCTTTTCTTAAATAGGGATCCATTGGTCGGAGTTCCATCTCCTGTTCATTTGCATAAACCACACCCATAATTCATAATATATGTTTCCCACTGTTAATTTCTTCAGGATGGAATAATACATTCAAAATGTGCAAAGCACTCTAAATATAGACTCCATCCTTGAAAACATATATACATTTAATATGCATTTATATTTTTATGAATTTGTCCCCCATTCAAAATTTTTAACTACATCTAATTCAACAAGTTTTCTGAGCAACTCATTTATCAGTTCTTTTCTTAAGAAATACATTCGACTCAGATTTCATTGTAAAACAGATCACATGTCACATTCACATTCATTAGTTTTCTTGATTGCTTTAAGAAATCATAATAGTGAAACCACCCTCATCAGGTTTAGAAGCAACTAGAATTGAGTCTTGACAGAAATTCAATACAAATGGAGAGAGCAGAAGTGTAAGGGTGTCCTAGGGAGCAGAAAGACCAATTTGCTGTGAATCTCAGTCAGTTTTACAGAGAGAATGGAGAGCATTGGTAAACTATGCAAATTTCTTAAGTGGAGCTATATCAAGGGAGTTACTAATATAATTTCTCCTTTCTCCAAACATCCAAGTGCTTTATCTGAAATTTTTCCATCACTTTCTACACAAATATATAATTACTTAGGTACATGAATTTTCCTCCTTGCAAAACCCACTTTCTTATATGTCTTCATGCTATTGTTGGTATAACCAAAAGGCTTAAATAATTCCACATGAACCTTAAAAATATAAATGTTGTTCAAAATTGATAAATTCTTTATATGTATCCTATTACTATTTGGTGGGAATTTCTTCACATTTAAATTAGTATACACCATAAATGTTTGTAAACTACAGATTTTTGTGGTTGGGCGACTCAATATTATTTTCAGAAAATAAATGATCACAGAAGATGTAATGAAGAAAATATTCAAAGACAAGTGAGATGAGACAGCCCTGTACTAGTTGTTCTCCCTCTGAACAGCCCTAGCCTATGAGTTCTCCACATTTCCTCTGTCTCCCTGGCCCTCTGGCTTCCAAAGGGGTTTGACCAACAAGGATAGCATAAGGAGGATGAAAGTTGACAATGGTCCACGAATTTCACTTCCTACTCCAACCCTGACTAAGCAGCAAAGTTTTAGCAGTGGTTGTGTCCCTTGTCAACTCTATTTCCTGTGATACAGCCTAGCTGTAAGAGCATTAGCCCTCGCTGGGCTCCAGCCAAACCTTGTCTTTTCCATGGCCCTTCAGATTTAGAAGCTATTGAATTCCTTAGGCAGCTCAACGTTCCTTATTGGTTCTCTTAACTCCATGCACACATCTGTAAATAGTCTGTCATTCAATTTTTTTTGTGATCCCAGCTGTGTATGTACTCTATTTCTTCCTTCCAGGACCCAGGTTGATTCACCCTCCAGATATTATTCTATAAATCCTTCCATTCCTTTTCTGTTATTCAGATAAACTTTAAAATTTCTCACCCTTCTGTCCCTACTTGATTGACAGACACTAGGTCTAGTTGAAAGGCTATGGGAAAAAGCATGCAAATATACTAGTCCTGGGAACTGAGTACAACTTTAATAATAATTTAACAGTACTTATCAAAAATTTAGCACAATCCTACCTTTGACTCGTAATTCCACTTTTTTGACTCTTCTCATTTGGTAATACCGGTCTTAGTGTTTAATGATACATCTCCAGGATCACAAACGTAAGGGCCCAGGAGAGCCAGGCAGGTGGTGTGTATGTGGACTGCCAGCCAAGCGCAATTCGATAGGAGACAGGGACTATGGCAGGTAGAATAAGTATGTATTTAGAGAATAGAATTGCAGCCTCTACTCTACTAAAGTTAATTACTGCAATTTAAAGAGTAGACCCCGTTATCGATCTTTAGAGTTTTCAAGAAGAGCCAGCAATCTGGATTTTCACCTAAATTCACTTGATTATTTTTTCAATAACATGGAGCCCAAACCAGATAAATGTGATTGGCCCTCAGGACATCAGTTCTTGTATTTTTTATCTTTGATGGATTTATAAAAAAGCTTTTTGTGGTATTTTGTAATAGCAAACATTCAGAGACAAGCTAAATGCCAGCAACTGGGGTAGGTTTTATGATACCTGCTTTCTATGGACTAGTGTGTCACAATTAAAAGAACAAGGCGAATCTGTATGTATGAACAAAAAAGGTATGCTATGTATACTTGATTAAAAAATAAAAAGCTATTTGAAGAATAACAGAAGAACACCAATCTAATTTGTAAAAGGATTTTGTGCAGTGTAATTGTGCGCACGTGCATATGCATAATAAATACTCTGGAAAGTCACACATCAGACTGCTCACAGTGGCTAAATCATGGTCAATGGGGATAGAGATAATGGGGGTATATTTTTCTTATTGTTGTTATTAATTTTTCCCAATGTAACTGTAATATATACATAATTAAGATTAAAATAATATTTAGCTAAGTTTCTGGAACTCCTATGTTCAATGAACAGCTTGGGGGAAGTTACTCCATCGTGAACTACAGCAAAAAGAAATAGTAGCAATGCCTAAAGTTTGAGTTGTATATGTGTTGCTAGAACAAAAATTTTTTAAAGCAAACGACCATATGATTGTACAACACAAACAATGGCCCTAATATTAACTATGGACTGTAGCTAATAGTACATTATAATAATAGCTTCTCATCAATTGTAACAAAGGTACCATGTAAAATGTCCAAAACGTAGATAGATATTTATGAACTCTGAATTTTGTGCATGATCTTTCTGTAAATCAACATCTTCTCTAATAAAAAAAGAAAAGAAATAGTAAATATGCAATGAATATTGGCTATTAAGTTGTGCCAGGCATATGTCTAAGAACTGCACATGTATTAATTCCCTTAAAGCTCACAGCACCCTTTATGGAGTAGTTACTACTATTTTCCTCATTTAACTGCTGAGAAAACAGAGGTACAAGAGGTTAAGAGACTTGCTCAAAGTCCCCAAACAGCTTAGTGTAGAGTTGGGAATCAAATTATTAGGCTAGATCAAAAACCCACATTGCTTAGCCCTGACAATATACTTCCTCAGTATTCCCCATGAAATGCCAATAATTAAGGAATGCCTCAATAAAAAAATAAGTTAGTATTGTTCATGTTATTATTCATATTATTATTAAAAAACAAATTTTATCAAAATGTGAATATTTAATTCAAGATAAAATACCTCTTTTCATTGGGAAACAACCCACAATGAATTTTCCATATCTTTTGTTTAGTTTTAACCAAGTTTTAAGAATTTATAGATTTATCCCTATTCAACCTAAAACAGCAAGAACTGTCTTTTAAATATACAGCCAAAGAAAAAACACTTCAGTTTCCAAGATGTTTTATGATAGATGCCAAAACCATGAATGAAAG
Organism: Tamandua tetradactyla; assembly: GCF_023851605.1. Classification (NCBI taxonomy): domain Eukaryota; kingdom Metazoa; phylum Chordata; class Mammalia; order Pilosa; family Myrmecophagidae; genus Tamandua; species Tamandua tetradactyla. The sequence goes on from NC_135332.1 coordinate 159,527,107, forward strand.
AGAGTTGGAAAGGAGAGTTAAGTCCACCTTGCAAACTCAGAGAAAAGATTAAAATATCTTGAAGATATGCTGTGTAATATTAGATGCTTCTCTCATTAAGTATGAACACAATAGACAACTCTTGAAGATTCAAGTGTTGTTTAGCTATATGACCCAAGGACACTAAAGCAATATGCTAGAAAATTCTAGAGTAACTTCAGAATTTTCCCTTCTCAAATTTCTACAATTTTATCTAGCCTCAGTCAAGACAGGACTGAGTTTTGACACGAAGAATGTTTCTAACTTTGACATTAATATTTCCCACAGAACGGCATTATTGTGGCAGGAGAAATCCCTGTACTCTAGTAAAGGTTATATCAGTATTTAGATTATACACAGTTAGCAAATGATGAAATTTGGCATTCTTTCCTTCTGTCCTCAAGCATTTGTGATTCTCACTTTAATTCAATCACACAAACAGCTTATCTGTAGACATTTTCATGGCATTAAAATAGACCATTTACTCTCGCTTTTGGTTTTTGCTTTCATTTTTGTTTTGCAAACAAGAGCACCCTGATATACTGTTTAGCTGCTTTATTTAGGAAACTCTTAAAATTGTTAAAATTGATTTCTCAAAAAAAGTTGTTAAAATTGATTCCTAAACTTCCCTATACATTAGAGAAAAATAGTGGGGAAAAAAATGTAATTCAACACCAAAGTAGCAATTTTGTTGAGGATTTGGCAATTAAAGAGGAAGAGATGCTTCTGTGCCAAATTCTGCCAAGTAACCTGAATGAATTCAATAGAAGAAAATGAGTAAAGGAGTTAAAACTGAGAGAAGGATAAAAAATTAAGAGAATAACCAGTTCAGGTATTTCTTTTTTTCTCTTCTTTTTGCCACTTCTCCTCCTTCCCATCATTGAAACTCAACACATGAGGCCATTTCCAAGATATAAGAGTAAGAGGGCTGGAAGGTAAAGATTCAAATTATCAGTTCTAAGATGAAAGCACTTACCTATGTCAAGAACCAGTGCTGACAACTAACAGATCATATCTGAAGCAAAGAGCTATCTCAAGAGATACAAACCAAGAAGGAGATGACTAGCTCTTGTTTAGTTCAAGAACTTAGTAAACTCTCAAAGAGATTCACTGCACAACTGTAGACAAAATCAGGGGCACAATTTTTTAATAAAAAATAAAATAAAACCTAGACATCATCCTTCCCATGCCCAATAGTAGTTTTGAGTAAGAAAGTAGTTAGGAAATTTTCCTAATCATTCCTGAGAAAAGCAAAGTTAGAACTTTATTATTGATGAATTATTTCAAAGGACAGGAAGTATGTCTAAAATAGTCTAAGTTACACTGCCCTTCTATCAATCATGTAATTATGGCATTTTGTCTAAAACAGACAATTTCTCTTAAGACATGAAATACCTACATTATACAAGAGCATATGGTCACAAAATCTCTTAATTTCTTAAAGTTCCTTTTCATCTCAAGACGCGTTTTTGTAAAAATAGCACTTACATTTTATAGAGTCTTCAAATCATAAAGTGCCATGTTAGTCATGCTTTTGAGAGAATATTATTCTCACACAAACATTATTGTTACACTCTACAATCCTGAGATAAGGCATCTCAATACAATATTCTTTATGCCCATCAATTTATTTGGAAAAATGTAAAATGCTTAAAAAGAAATTGCTTCATAATATAACTCTACCTCCCTAGAATTTGACATAATTAAGTTACAGAGCTTAACCAAAGGGGAAAATATTTCTAAATTGAATTTATTTGTGATATACTAGTTTAGAATTTAAAACTGCCAACATATTCTGTTTACTCCCTTGGCATCTGTTGCATCTGCCAATTGGTGGTCAAAAATTAGAGCAGACTTAACTAATTAGAATGGTCCCCATCTGGTAGCTGAACTTCTTGTTTATGCTTCCTTTACATTGTAAATACACAGATTTGAACCAGTGCTTTTGTGGTTTTGTAGCAGAGACGCTCTCTCTGGCCAGCCTGCTTGCTATTGTCCTGCTGAGCTGAACTTGGCGCAGATGGAAGTGTTCTCTGTATTTTATAGTCTGCCTCCCTTTCCATGTTCCCCTTGGGATGAATCATCTTTGCCATAGAAGTTTCCATTGTCTCGCCAAAGCCTTTTCCAGTCTTTTTTTTTTTTTTTTTCAACTCTGTAGGCCTACATCTATGACTATGGATACTTTATTGAGAAATAAAATCCCTCCCACGTAGAATCCATGACTTGGTAGAGTCAATACCAGTCTCCCAAAGAATAAAACTGGAAGAAAGAATTAAAGGAAAAAATATCATGGGGTAGTTTATTTCTGCATACATTTTCTTTCATTGCTGTGACTACAGTTTTGTAATAAGAACTCCTGACAGAATTGTGCAGCTGTTACAACTGCAGCTTTGGAAAAGGCCAGCTCTGTGGCCTTGGTCCCATTACTTGTGTGTCCCCCAGCAAGCTACCTAACCTTGCTAAACCTCTGTTTCTTCCTATGAAAATTTAGAACAATTATTTTAATAGCTGTTACATAGATTAATGAGTTTGCACATAAACTGAGAAATTATGTGCAAAGTGCTTAGCCACTGTATCTGGCAAAAAGAAAATGGGCAATAAATGATTACTATTATTGAAAATACTAGACTAAAATATTTGTAAAAGATTTTAACTAATAGTCTTTTTCTAATGAAGCATTTCCAATAAATATTCACCATTTAGTGGTTTTGATGCTCAGTTATTTTGATAGGAATTTTAAATTGCTCTTAGAAGTATTTTGATTTCCCTAAACAAAACATATACCAGTCACTATTAGAGGAAGACTAGCAACATTCTGTGTGGCAGAATAAAAACAAGCATGAGATTAGTATATTAGCAAAGAAAAACAGAATGATTCTATTTACTTTACCACTTTTTTGTCCATTTTCCAAAGTTAATTTTTCCCCTAAGCAGATAAGAAGTGATAGTAAATTTGAAAGTAAACAATTGAAGGACGTGAGGAGGTAGTCTTTCAAAACCATCTATTAGACACCTAGAATGTACCAACACTGTTTCAAGCCTCATGGATAAAAAGTTGAGTAAGACAATTGTCTCTATCTTCAAAGAGTTAGCAATGCTCTGGGGGAGTCAAGTATATGAATAAATAAATAGGTTCAGCTTTAACTAACTCCAAACCCAGATTGTGGTGTCTGGGAAGACTTTCTGGGAGAAGTGACTCCTGAGCCAAATTTTATGGGATTCATAGGAGTTAGCAAAACTTTACATAATAGACGATAGTCATTCCAGTCGGAAGGGCAGGGTGAACTGAGTAATGAAGAGAAGTTGAGAAACAGTGTGAATCCATGTAATACAATAGGGCTAGAATTGCTGGAATACAATACACATGGCAGCATAGAAGGCCGGGAGGAGAGAAGTGGGAGGTGTCAGGGACCAACTGGTGGAAAGTCATACGTAGGAGTTTATCCTATAGTGCAATAAGGAGATAGCAAACAGTCAAAGTGGGAAAATGACATAGATTTTTCTTTTAAATGAATCAGCAGCAGTGAGGAGGACAGATCTGAAGGAATATTCAAGATTAATTAGCTGCCACCCGGGCATTAGCTAAGAGAAGATACTCTCAACTAGGGCAGTAACAGTTTGAATAGAGTATCTAAAACATACACCCCACCACCACAATTCCTTTGAGACATGGAAGCAACCTGGGGAGGTTTTGGTGATTAGTCAGTATAGTGTCAGTGTGTCACACATGTGCCAGTGTGATAATAGAGAGAAGGAGGATGCTCTGTGGCAAGGTGACTAGGTGAAACAGTGACCTAGAGAACAGAGGAAGAGAAACCAGGCTAAGTGGGACAATGCTGATTCAGATGAAATCTGATGCACTTACTGCACATGGGGGTACCATGTGCCCAATGTTGTGCATAAGTGTAGAGTCTCAAAGGTGAACCTAGGAAGTTCTCAGCATAATGACTATAATTAAAATAATTTAATGAGCAAGAATAACCAGAAAATATGCACATAGAGAAAAGTGTTGCAAGAATGGAGACCAGGGGAAAATGAACTTCTTGAACAGAAAGAGGAAATGGAACCCACAAAGATGATAGAGAAAGAACAGTCAAAATGAAAGCACAAAGCACTGGAGGAAGAAGGGTGAGTTCAATAGTGACATAATGGAGAGCTATAACAGAATAAGGATTACAGTGTGTAGTTCATTGACAAATTTAGTTTAACTCTCAAACCCACTATTTACCATTTACATGATTTTGGCCAAAATATTTTAAGACTCTAAACTTCAGCTTCCAAATCTGTAAAAATGATGCAAAAAACCTTCCTCTGAGGTTTGTGGGAGGATTAAATAGGATGATACAAAGCACCTAGTATAGTGTGGGGCAGATATTAATTTTGATCCCTTTAATCTCCCTAAAATGTTCACACTGTAAAATGATTTAATACTTTAAATTTTCTAATCAGCAAGTTAACAGTATGATCTCTGCAAGTTGATAATATGAATATGTGTTAGTGGTTTCCCCAAACACATGGTATGTACCTCAGCATATGTATTGGTGAATGAAGCATAATTGAAAAAACAATTCATGGTCAATTCTTATAACTAAGAGGACTAGCTTCATCAATCTAAGTAATATCTTAAAATATAATGGTCCCCTTTCTACATGGGACATGACTCCCAAGGGTGTAAACCTACCTGGCAATGTGGGACAGAAATCCTAGAATGAACTGGGACTCAGCATCAAGGGATTGAGAAAACCTTCTTGACTGAAAGGGGGAAGAGAGAAATGAGACAAAATAAAGTATCAGTGGCTGAGAGATTTCAAACAGAGTTGAGAGGTTATCCTGGAGGTTATTCTTATGCCTTCTATAGATATCCCCTTTTTAGTTTAAGGTGCATTAGAGCGACTAGAGGGAAGTGCTTGAAACTTTACAGCTGTGTTCCAGTAGCCATGTTTCCTGAAGATGATTATATAATGATACATATGACTATGTGAGTGTGAAAACCTTGTGTCTGATGCTCCTTTTATCTATGATAGTGACAGATGAGTAAAAATATGGATTAAAAATAAATTTAAAAATAAAAATAAATAGGGGGAACAAATGTTAAAATAAATTGAGTAGATTGAAATACTAGTGAACAATGAAAGGGAGTGGTAAGGGGTATAGAAAAAAAATTGGGGAAACAAAGTTAAAATATATTGAGTAGATGGAAATACTAGTGGCAATGAGAGAGAGGGGTAAAGGGTAAAGTATGTATGAGTTTCTTCTTTTTTCTTCTTATCTCTTTTTCTGGAGTAATGCAAATATTCTAAAAAATGATCATGGTGATGAATACACTGTGTGATGATATTGAGAGCCATTGATTGTATACCATGCACAGAACGTTTGTATGTCGAGAATGCTCATGTTTGTATGTTGTTTTGGTTTGATAATAAAAATAAATTAAAAATATACATATAATGGAAGCTACACAATGGCTATCATGCTTTGATAGAGGACTTACACATTATATGTGACACATTTTAGACATTTAGAAGAGTCTACATCTAAAGTATAACAATAGTTTCCCCAATCCTCTATTCTCTTGCCTATAAATTTGGGCACAAACTATCTCTAACAAATGCTCTCATAAAGAAATCAAGCAAAAGAATAGAAAGCATAAAAGAACCAAAAGAAGACATAACACTAAAAGCTCAAATATAATTTGAGTGTCACCAAACCAAATGAACCATACTAGGTCCTTCATGTCACCTCAAAAAGACTGCCTTCAAGCAATATACTATATAGCAACAAAAACATGACATACCAAAAGATGAAGAAAGTGAACCAGAATGAGTCCTCAGCAAAGGCTTCAAGGAGAAGATTTAAACAGAGTAAACTTGCAGTAAGTTAATTCATTCAAAAATATTCATTAAATATCTACTAGGGGTCTGGCAACTGTTTAGAAATTGAAGAACTAGCAGTAACCAAGCTTCATTAAGGGAATGCCTTGTCTATTAATATGCATAATAAAGCAATTAAATAAACAAGATAATTTCAAGTAGGGATAAATGCCATTAAGGAAATAGCTCCTAGACAGAAAGTGACTGCAGTATGGGTTGGAGGTTGGGAGCTTCCTTACCTGAGAGAAAGGGTAATGGTCTGTGAACAGATAATATCTAAACAGAGATTTGAAGGATGAGAAAGTGCTAGGCAGGCAAAGATGAAGGAGTGGGCTGTGGGTGAGTTGGGCATGGGGGAGGGTATATTCCATACACAGAGAACAAAAGCTCAGATACCAAGTGGTAAGAAGTGTCTTGCTATATTTGAGCAGAAAAAAAGACTGGTGTGGCAGCCAGAAAATGAATGAGGGACTGAGGACTGGGAGATAGATTAGAAAGGCAAAAGAGTGTCAGATAAAAGTAAGGAGGGTCACACTAAGGAGGCTGGATTTCATTTCAAGCACATGAAATCCAATGATGCAGTAGATGGTAGTAGGGAAGGGTACTTCCAGGTGGGGGGAGCAGCATAAGCACAGAGAGTATACAAATCTGGTTACAGAAATGAGTATGATCACATTAATGCATTAGATGGTGACAAGCAGACCTGGCAAAATAAAACAACAAAACAAATTAAGTCAAACACTAGACACTGAGGATGTTGGACAAAAGATTGGCAATACTAAATGTATACATTTAAAGTCAGATCTGCTCCATGAAATATAAATCAGCCCCTGTACATAAATATAATTGATATAAACATGAATTATTTAATTCATAAATTTATTCAATCATTCAATTAACATGTATTGAGCATATACTATTTGCTAAGAATGATACTATGACTATAAATCAGGGATGAGCAAAACAGACATGAAGAATTATAGCCTAGTTGAGGAGACAGGCATTAATAAAATAGCTACAAATCTCTATTTTAACCTGGCATTATTTCTAGGATGGACAATTGCAGGGTTCTATGAGAACCTGCAACAGGAGAGGTGGAGATATGAAGATTTGGTTTAATAACTAGAAACCCAACAAAACCCAAATAGTAAACTCAAGGAGAATCATGTCCAAATACCCTGTAATCAAAATGTTGAATGCCAATGATAGGGAGAGAGTTCTGAAAGCCGCAAGAGAAAAACAACATGTTATGTACGAGCGAGACCCAAAAAGATTAAATGCCAAAACACATTTCCAGAGAAAAGGAAAGCTGATGGAGTTAACCACTAGAACTGCCCTATAAGAAATGTTAAAGGGAGTCTTTCAGACTGAAAGGAAAGAACACTATACAGGGAATCAAAAGAGTATAAAATATAAGGTCTCCATTAAATGTAAACTCATGATTAATTATAAGCACCAGTCCTATTGTATTGTTGTTGTTGTTGTTGTTTTTTATGGGACTCAACTCTTTTTACTAGTTGCATGCTCTAAAATACAAATACATAATGATAAGCCTATAGATTTGGACAAAATGTGTATAAAGATATCACTTGTAACAAGTTCTACAAAAAGGTAGGAGGATAAAGCAATGTAGGAACAGCATTTGTGTATGTTATTCAAGTTTAGTTAGTATCAAATTGAGCATGATTTTTATATATGAAGGATGTTAAACTTAAGTCCCATGGAAACCAAAAACGAAAATGTCTGGAAAAATATATACATGAGGAAATGATAAGACACTCAAAATGGTAAACACAAAAAATCAAATAAAAATGAAAGTAAGCACTAATGGAAATAGTGAGGGGCAAAATATCATATAACAAAATGGCAGAAGAGAGTCCTGTATTATTAGTAGTGGCATTAAATGTAAATGGATTAAATTCTCCAGTCAAAAGGAAGTGATTGGAAAAACTGAATAGATTTTTATGCACTGATTATAAGAGACTCACCTGAAATTCACAGAAATAGGTTGAAAGTGAAACAATGGAAAAATATATTCCATGTAAATAGTAAACAATAAAGATCTGAGGTAGCTATTATTAGTATCAGATAAAATGGACTTTAAGTCAAAAATGCTATAAAGGACAAAGAGGGACACTACCTACTAATTAAGGGGTCAATGCACTTAGAAGATATAACAATGATAAATATAAATGAACTAACAGAAGAGCCCCAAAATATGTGAAGCAAATTCTGACATATTTTAGGGGATACATAAATGATTCAAAATCAATACTAGGGCATTTCAATACACCACTTTCAGTAGTGGTAAAACATTTAGATGGAAAATCAATAAGGAAATAAAAGACTTGGATGAAACTATAAGCCAACTAGACCTAACACACATATACAGAACATTTCACCCAACAACAGGAGAATGCACATTCTTCTCTAGTGCATGTAAGTCATTCTCCATCCTGGATGATGTGATACATCACAAAACAAGTCTCAAAAAATTTTTAAATACTAAAATCATGCAGTGTATGTTCTTTGAGCACAATGGAATGAAGCTAGAAGTCAATAACAAAGGGGAACTGAAAAATATATGAATATGTGGAAATTAAGTAGCATTCTTAAAAACTAATCAGGTCAAGGAGGAAGTCAGAAATGAAGTTAGGAAATCTTTTGAGGCAAAGGAAAACAAAAATACAACATATCAAAACTTATGGGACACAGCAAACACAGTGTGAAGAGAAACATTTATACCTCAAATTGTTTACATCAAAAAATAATAAATACCTCAAATAAAATGCTTTACTTCACAACTGGAGAAACTAGAAAAAGAAAAAACAGAGAACACAAAGCAAGCAAAAGGAAGGAAATAATAAGGGCTAGAGTGGAGTTAAATTAAATTGAGGGAAAAATAGAGAGAATCAATAAAACCAAAAGTTGGTTCTTTGAAAAGATCAATAATCTCCACAAACTTTCAGCTAGACTGACAAAGGAAAAAAGACAGTGGACACAAATAGCTAATAATGGAAATGGAAGGTGGGCATTACTACTGACTCATGGAAATAAAAAAGAACATAAGAGGATATTATGAAAAATTATATTCCAACAAATTATATAACCTAATTCCTAGAGACAAACTACCTACACTGACTGTAGAAGAAACAAAAGATGTCAACAGAATAATAACAAGTAAAGAGAGTGAATGCATCATCAAAAACATCCCACTAAAAAAAAATTCAGGACCATATGACTTCATTGATGAATTTTACCCAGAATCCCAAGAAGAATTAGCACCAATCCTACTCAAACTCTTCCAAAAAAATTAATGAGGATAGAATACTTCCTGACTCATTCTACAAGGCCAACATCACCCCAATACCAAAGATAGATAATGATACCACAATAAAATACAATAAATTAAACATCAATATCCCTTAAGAATATAGATGTAAAAACCTGTCCGTAGCCGTCTCGCTCGGTGTCAGGTCCCCGGCCGGCGAGGGAGACAGGGGGAGAGAGACGGGCACAAACAAAACGACTCGGGCGGTAAAAACGGGTTCGAGACACACAGCGGTCGTAAGCACAGGCTTTTACTGGAGTCAAGCTTGCATACTCTCAGGCAGATTCCGCGCGGGCGAAATATCCCGCGGGGGGACAACCTCTATGCGGCCGTCAGGTACGGCTCCCTGTGGGTCGTCTCCACCCACCCTGTCCGGGTAACCTCTTATATACTGTGCCCAAACCCAATAGGTTAGTGCCACGTATACAGAGGTGATTGGAAGATAGGGTTGGTGGGCGTGTGCGTCATACGCGGAAACAGGATGCGGGCGCCATCTTGACTCACTCGATGGGCGGGGGGAACTCTAGAGCAGGCCGCAGCGTGTCCACTAGGCCAGACCCGGGAGGCGGCTCTCCACAAAAACCCTCAACAAAATACTTGCAAAATGAATCCAATAGCACATTAAATTAATTATACACCATAATTACATGAGATTTATACCTGGCATGCAAGCATTATTCAACATGAAGGAAGGGGAAAAAACATGGTTATCTCAAATGATGCAGAAAAGTTATGTGACAAAACCTAGCACTGCTTCTGTGTTGATGAGGATTCTCTAAAGAAACAGCACTAAGAGGATATCTGTAAATATGAGATTTATAAAAGTGTTTCATGTAAGCATGAAGTGCAAGAGTTCAAAATCCCTAGGGCCAGCCACTAGGCTGGCAACTCTGATGAATTCCTTGATGAACTCCACAAGAGAGGCTGACTGGCTGAAAAGTAAAAATTTTCTCTTCTCCTTTGAAAGTCTTCAACTGATTGGATGGAACACAGCTGATTGGACTCTCTAATTTGAGGGAGACACACCTTTTGTAATCAGCCATAGATGCAATCAACTGACTGATTATTTAATAAATCAGCCCTCTGGTGTTTCAACCAGCTTGCATAATGGTTAGGCCAGTGCTTGCCTGACCAGACAACTGGGTACCATCACCTGGCTAAGTTAATACCTGACCCTAACCATCACAGTCCACCCCTTGCCAACTTGGTAGCTATACACATCACTTTAAACCATACTTAATCTCTAAATAGGACATGATAACAAACATATGGTTTGTCTAAAAATACTCAGCTGTCCTGCATACAACCAGAAATGTACTAAATCTCTCCAGAATAGGATGCAAGTCCTTAGGTAATATTCACTCTTAAACTTGATATCCTATAACTTAAATACTATAACATAAACAATACAACTTATGTCATGTGATAAGAAGAAACAATTTATTTGCTTTATGTAATTGCTGCATACCAGGTGCCAGGGGATGTGTTGATTTGCTCAAGCAATGGAACCAAAGCTACAGTAATGAAAACAGCATGTTACTGGACAGATATATAGGACAATGGAACCAAACAGAAAATTCAGAAATACACATGCACTTCTATGGTCAATAGACTTTTTATTTTCCTTTACTTTTCTTATTAGATAAGTTGTGGGTTTACAGAATAATCGTGCATAAAATATACAAGATTCCCATACGCCATCCTATTATTAACACCTTGCATTAGTGTGGTACTCTTGTTACAATAGATGAAAACACATTTTTAGAATTATACTATTAACTATAGTCCATGGTTTAAGTTAGGGTTCACTGTGTAGCAAAGTTACATGGATTATTTTTCAATTTTTATTCTGTTACTATATATATATATATATATATATATGTACAATCTAACATTTTCCTTCATAATCACGTTGAGATATATATATATTTCAGTGCTATTAATTATGCTCACAATAAGGATTTTTGACAAGGATGCCAATTATGCTCAAGGGAAGAATAGTCTCTTCAACAAACAGTGCTTGGAAACTGGATATCTATGTGCAAAAGAATGAAAGAGGCTCAGACCTCACTTTGTATGTAAAAATTAACTGAAAATGAATCAAATGTCTAAATTTAAGAAGTATAACTATAATACTTCTAGAAGACAACCTAGAGAAACACCTTCAGTAATTTTCTTTAATTTTTAATTGTGAAATATAATATATATACAAAAAACAATGAATTTTCAAGTACATTTTAACAAGTAGTTTTAGAACATATTTTAAACTCTGGTATGAGTTTACAGATCCATGATTCTTCGTTGTTGTTGGTTTTTTTTTTCTAGCTGCTCCAAAACACTGGAGACCAATCTTCAGTAACGTTTGCTAGGAAATGGTTTCTTAGACTTTACACCAAAAGCTCAAGCAACCCAATTAAAAACAGATAAATGGGACTTCATCAAACTAAAAATGCTTTGTGTGTCAAAGGACCTATTCATGAAAGTAAACAGAAAACCTTCAGAATGGGAGAAAATATTTGGATACCAGGTATCCAATTAAGGTTTAATATCCAGAATATAAAAGAAATCCAACAACTCAACAACAAAAAGATAAATTTCCCAATTAAATGGGCAAAGGCTTGAATAGACAGTTCTCCAAAGATGATGTCCAAATGGCACATGAAAAGAGGTTCAAACTTCATTAGTCATTAAGAAAAGGCAATCAAACCACAATGAGATACTATTTCATACCCAACAGAATGACTAATATTAAAAAAGAACACAGAAACAACAAGTGTTGGAGAAGATGTGGAGAAATAGGAATACGTGTCCATTGTTGTGAGAATGTAAATGTGTATGGCCGCTGTAGGAAACAGTTGGGCCACTCCATAGAATTTGACCTGGCAATCAAACTTCTAGATATATACTCAAAGCAAGGACTCAAATAGATACTTGCATGCCAATGTTCTTATTGACATTTTGGACAATTGACAGAAGACAGAAGCAGATCAACAGCTAACAGAGAAATAGATAAACAAAATGTTGTGTATACAGACAGTGGAATAGTATTCAGCTGTAAAAAGGAATGATGTTCTGTTGCATGTAACAACCTGGATGAAGAGATCACATTAAATGAAATAAGCCTGACACAAACGGACAATTATTAGATGATCATACTTACATGAAATAATTAGAATATGCAAATTCATAGAGTCAGAATCTAGAGCACAAGTTAGCAGGCGCTGGAATGGGGGAAGGGAATGGGGATTAAATGCTTACTTGTTACAAAATTTCCATTAGAGATGATGGAAAAGGTTTAATAATGAATGGTGGTGGTGGTAGCACAACACCGTGACTGTAATTAACACCATTGAATAAAATGTGTGAATGTGGTAATTTTAGGTTGCATATATGTTACCAGAATAAAAATTTAACAACAACAACAAATACAGAATTCCACAATATAAACAGTGAACCCTAATGTAAACTATAGACTACAGTTAGTAGTATAATTCTAATAATATTGTTTCATTGATTATAATAGAAGTTCCACATTAATGCAGTGTTAATAATAGGGGAAACTATGTGTATGAAGAGTGGTTTAAGGAAACTGTACTTTCTGCATGATTTTTTTGTAAAAATTTCTAATAAAAAAGTGATTAGCAGGCACACTTCTATATTGAATTTAAAATTAAAAGATAAAAATATATTTTAAAAACAGCAATGAAAGATTGTAAACCATCTTAAAAATGCTTTCATCTGACACTATCAGGTACAACTTTGGGATAAGCACTGGTGTGTCTGCTTCTTTCTCTCTCTCTCTCTCTCTCTCTCTCTCTCTCTCTCTCTCTCACACACACACACACACACACACACACACAAAAAGAAAAAACTATCCACACACACGCAGAGTCCAAATGTTCAGAAATCATCAAGCCTGTGTCTATAAAATAAGGTCGTTTAATCTCTCATTAGTGACTTTGAATACCTACCAATGAAATTACCTTGGTCTCTAGTAGTGTTCCAGATTTCTGCTTCCAAATATTCTGTTTTGTTTTGTTTTTTTACTTGTGGAATTATTTACTTTTGCCCTCAGTGCTGCAACCGTCCTTTTCTCTTCTGCTCTGCGATGGTTGGGCTAGGATTTTGCAAAGTACCTTTCTTCCCTGCCAGCTGGCTAGCTGACGTTCAGCCCATGCACATATGTGCTCTCTCTCCCTCCCGTCTCTCTCCTGATTTACCCTCTGTCCAGCTGTTTCTAGCAGCAGCTCTGCAGGTGGCAGTATTCTTAAGTAAACCCAGCCTCAGCCTCCTCCGCGGTGCCCCCTGCTCCACAGTTCAGAGTGCGCTGTTTGCACCAGGTCCCGGTACACCATCTCCTTTCTGTGATTTCTCCAGCCCTAGTAGCTCTTTCCTGTCATTATTTATCTCTGGATTACCTCACTTCCCTTTTTTTACTTCCTCAGCCCTTTCAACACTTGTGTAACCAATTCCCTATATTAAATTCCCTCTGTTTGAAACACTTTGTGTTTTCTGTTTTTCTGACTGGACCTTGGCTGACACCCTTGTCCATTAATCAGTCCTCGATCTTCTGCTAGCTTGCCAGATGCTTAGGAACTCAAAATCATCCCTCCATACAAGACTCTCCAAGTCCCTGGATATATATGCATATATTTCATAGACGCATACATTTTAAGGAGACTTCTCAGAAAAGCACATCTTAGGATGAACTCTTTTATGTAAAAATCTGTGTGTACGTACATACACCATTGTCCATATGGACAATCATCACACTGACAACATTTGTCTCATAGTAGAGCACACTTATGGTCTACTTTCATTTTGATGTAATAAACACTCATCATTTTGCTACTTTTATAAATCTATTTTTAATTTGAAAAAAAATGTTCGTTATACCCTAAGGGCATATGAATGTGTTATAAATAATTTTATATTCATTAACTTGGTTATATTATTTGGGTGCAATACATAATTAACTAAGAGGAGGTAAATATAAGATATAATGTAAAATAATGTGACTACAACATGCCTTTCTTATAGTAGGAACTTAAGTTTTATTAAATCACTATTATTAGTTTTTTTACACTCAATTTCATTATATCATTATTTATTACATCAGTTCTTTCACTAAAGTATAAACTCTGATAGTTGTGCTCGGTTCTACTCTAAAAAAATATCCTACATTCATTTAATCTAATACTATTTGGAATTACAGAATCAATGGGCAAAAGACATTCCAAATCAGAAGAAAACACAGTGCTGAATATAAGATTGACAATTGTCTCTTGAAGGCACCTGTTTTTTACTATAACTGAACTGCAGGGTATTACAAGTTTACAAACAATGTCTAAAAGGAAGAATAAAGCAATTTCCACAAAACAAGCTAAAGACTGAGTGACTCCATTTTGTTGGTTTGTGCAAAAACTTAATGCTATTTAAATGTATTTTTTATAGTGTGTTAATAACAGTAATAAAAAAGAGGAAAAAATGACAACATACAGCTATGTTATGACAAGCAGATGGTGGCTGGAGATGGGCTGCTCTCCAACTGTTCCCATTTTTCTCCAGCTCATGATCAGTAAAGGGTATAAACATTTGTGTCCCCCTTGTCTGTCATAATAGTCCAGTTATAAGATACAGAATCTCGGTGTCTCATCAGACAAAAATTCTGTATAATAACTTTTGTTACTCTGAACTTAGAATGGCTAGTCTAAACCATGAATGGTGACTTCGAAATTTCAGGAATGCCATTCTTTTGGAATTATAGGCCACATTTTGTCTAAAGCCTCCATTGGAAGAGCATATCAAATAAAAATTTTCAGGGATAAATTATTAACAAAGGCGTATTTTTGTCCCCTCCTCTAAAATAATTTCTCTGGAGGTAGCTAGTTTTCATAAACATCAAAATGGAATATTTCAGTCACAAATATTAGTGTATGTATTTGCGATCTTGTTTATGGAGTATTTTTGGTGATACATGAATTGGGAGGGATCTGCAAAATGCATTGGGGGACATATTTTGCAAATCATGAACTCTTCATCAGATTGATTCGCCCCTTCATAGGGAATCCATGATCTGTTCTTCCCAATTGGTTTCATGCCACACAAATTTTGTAGTCTACATCTGCTCTAATTATCTTCCCAACCACTAGATTTATCACTTTTTGGCATCCCAGTATATTAGGTAATCCCATGAAAAATCTAGAATATGGAAGAAAGTTGGCCACTTTTATCCTATGTCCTTCTGAAAATATGACCTAACTGCACGCATTTTTTTTGTTGTTGTTGTTATCAATAGGATCCCAAAGTCTGTAAGTCCCTTTTAACTTTCCCTAACGGAATCTACAATCAGCATAGGTCTGATATAAATTCACACTGAAGTGTAAATGACTGCTATGCATATGGGGCAATTTGTATTCATCTGCGCACAGAGCCATAAGCCAGCCCTGTCTTCCATTCCTACTGCTACCGTCTCAGCTCAAACCCCGGCCATTTCTCATCTGGCTCTTATCAATGCCTCCAAAACAATCTTCCTTCCTCCCCTGAATGGTCTCCCTCCAATCCAAGGACCACACTGCAGCTTGTGTAATCTTGAAAAAGAAAATCCTCGCTCTCTTTCCTTCTGTTTCAAATGATTCCTCACCCAGTACTTGATAAAATCCATAAACTAATCTTGATCTAATTTTTGACATTACCCTCTTCCTAAATCCTTCTTCCATCATAAGCTCCATCCTTAGGAAATTACTAGCAATTTTCAAACACTCACAACATTTCATGTTGCCATGTTTTGTTCAGGCTTTTTTGGGGGGAGGAGGGTGTCTATCTGGAATAAACTCCTTCGCTGACTCATTTGGTGAAATTCTATTGGTTTTTAAGATTTGTTAAGTATAAACTCTCTGAACCTTCCCCTGGCACCCATTTAGAAACAACCATTACCGTCCTTGACAACACTTATTCAAACATATGCCTGTTGGTCTGTTTCTTGTACTAGAGTGTAAGCCCCTTGAGGCCAGAGACGTATTGATTACTTTAATCGTTTGTTTTATGTATCTTTGTATCCTCTGCAATCCAGCATCAGGCACTTTACATATGAATGTTAGTCATTTAATAGACTGAAATAACATAGCACAATTATTAGATTTGAAACACCATTTATACAACAGAGGAACTATTTTTGAAAAGATATGTCTCTCTTGAAGCTATAATATGTTAACAGCTGCTTAATCATAAAGCTGGTTTATAAACAATCTATAATCCCTAATGGACAATTGCAGTGGAAATCTGCTGGGTGCCTTCTCCGCATATATTTTACCTCTCTCTTCCTTTCTGGATGATACTCTGAGTTTTCTAGTTATATGGTTTGTATGTCATTAATTGATTCTCAGCTAATGAAGTAAACAATCCTTTCCTTCATCTTAAAATAAACTCTTGGGTGAGCCACAGTGGTTCAGCAGGCAGAGCTCTCACTTGCCATGGCAGAGACCCAGGTTTGATTTCCAGTGCCTGCCCACACCAAAAAAGAAACTCTCATTCTCCAGCCATGGTAGTTGGTTCAGATAAAATCATGTCATGTCAAGCAATCAAAGCAAGGGAACCTGAGTTCTGGGATTCTTTGTGAATTATCAGGGAAGCAAATTTTTGCTTTCTTGTACACATGTGAGGAAAGACATAACCCAAGGAAATAGACAATCATCCTATGGCCTTGAGAAAGAACCTGCTTCCAAATGGAGCCAATTCTGAGAAATCTGAGCCAAAAGGAGAGAACGGATCCTGGTAATTTATATGAGCTCTGGATCACGCTGCAACGAGGTGGTTTGTCACAAGCCAAATATTTCCTTTAGTTTTTAGCCAGTTCGAATGTGGTTTTTTAGTTATTTGCCACTGATAGAATCCTAACTAATAGTGAAGTCCAGAAGCATAAGAACAAAAGTGGGAAAAGCATAGAGGAATAACACAAAAATCATGGGCTTTGTAATTCCCTGGCTCGGAAGTAGAATTTTAGTTTTGTCACTTACTAAATTGTGAATTCTGAACAAGTTACTTAATTTGTTTGAACCTGTTTTCTTCTTGATATAAAAAATAAGTGGAATGATTCTTTTTGCAAAAATTTTCATTAACACTGGACACAAATGATGCCAAAATAATTAGTGTATATAAAAAAAAAAGGGAAGACAATGGTAAGAAAATTGCCCTGAAATTAGAAAAGTCTTAAATGAAGAGAAATGAAGGTACATTGTTTAATCTTTTCCAATGACCCTCAGATCATTATTACTTCATCTTTGGGGTTCTTTTCCCCAACCAAAAAAAAAAAGAGGGGTAAGGGGGGCAGTCAACTAAGCCTAAGGCTCAGAAATAATCTCTCTTCTAAAATGGCAGATCTGAACTCCAGGACTCGTTTGCTTACTCTTAAGAATTTAATTTATTATTTAATTAAGCATCATCAAATACCAGTTGGCTTTGTGCTCCTACATATCAATATTAACCATTGTGGTAGCTCCTTCCAGGTGGAGAAAACATGACATGAAGGTAAGATAAAGTTTAATTTCTATGAAATGATTTTTCATAGAGAAATCCATGACGTGACAGTCTACGCTGACCTCAGGATTTTCTCTTCATCTCTTCTCATGCCTGCCTGAATCTTTCCTTCCTTTTCAATCTTTTCAGTTATCAAAAATTAGTTCTTCACTCAAATAATCCTCTGGCTCTCTTGTAGGGTTCTTATCCACAAAGCTTTCATCTTCGTTCTCTTACCTCACTGAGGCCAAATGTGAGAGTAACTGGATAAAGTATTCAAATACTTAAATCTGAATTTCAATTCTTTATTTTGCTTAAGGGACATTTTCAGCAGGCAAATCAATCAACTTGGCAAATATCTTTTAAGTGACTATTTTTGTTAAATACATTGTAGGGATTCCTGGGAAGCTACAAAGAACTATAGAAAAGAAAAATATGTTTCTTCTCTGTTATTTCCAATGCTTACTTTTCTGTAGGTATTCCATGGTACTAGCTTAAATCATTCCTTAGACGAGCTCAAATAATTGTTGTTTTCCCCTGGCTTTACTATTTCTAAAAATTTTACCTCTCCTTTTTCCTTTTTCTCTTTCTTTTCTGTACTAAACATCAGCTTTTTATTTATTTAGGACCATTTAAATAGTTGATAATTGCAAAAATTGTTCAGGATCTAGACCATAAAGAACTGATAATAAATCATGACACAACTACAAGTCATTGCTATCCAGACAATTTGTAGTATGTAGTTAAGCAAACAATAAATGTACTAAAATATGTCAATATTAGTGACTTCCCAAAATGCCTGAGAATTTCATTAGAGATTAAACACTCAAAGCTAAGCAGAGTCCTTTCTCCCAGGAAGTTTACAGTAGTTGGGTGTGCCAGGCATATAAACAAGTACAGTAACATATTATGTGCAATGTGTCAATCAGTGCTTAACCAGGAAACCAAAATCATATTAAGCACAACCGAAGGAATTTAATGCAAGGAACTGTTAAAATGGCCAAGAAAACACAATTAGTTAAAGCAAACATTAGCAACAGCAGGAAGTCAGTGCATCACTGAACTGAAGGATGAAGAGGCCAGAAATATGTAGCAGAAACTGGACTCACAGCAGACCAGACAACTAGAAGGTGAGGCCATGGAGAAGACAGAGCTACTGCAGGAAAAGGAGTCTGAGGCAGTGAAAGGTGGTGGTGGGGATACCCGGTTTTCTCAATTCTACCTTTGGAATTTTCAGACAATGCCTCCTCTTGGCAAGATGACCACACCTACATGGAAACTAGCTGACATAAGATCCCGGCAACAGCAAGTAGAGCAAGGGAAAGCACGAATGGATCGGTAAACAGGCCCAGGAACAGCACACATGCTATGACAAAATCTGAGCATTCTAGAGATTGATATAAAAGAATTGGTCAGTTCTGTAGAGAAGCATGAGCAATCAGTAAATTCCTCTTACCAGAATTTCATAATGAACAGAGGAAGGAAGGAAGGAAGGAAGGAGGGAGGGAGGGAGGGAGGGAGGGAGGAGGGAGGAAGGGAGGGACGGAGGAAGAAAGACTATAAACAAAACAAATGTAATTTAATACACAAAAATGTGGTTACCATTTGGTATCTACATTCTCTGTTAAAAAAAAAAAACGTTAATTTTTAAGATGTAAATTGGATACCCAGAGAGAACAATTTTATGAGGTTAGCAGTTTGGGGAATACCACCACCAGATATTCTTTTCTTTATGTAATATGTAAGGAACTTTATTACATAAAAATAGTTTATGTAATATGTAGGGACCTTCTCCCTTATTTAGTGCCCTAATTTTCATAAGTACAAGAATAATAAAGAGCTTAAATTGAAAAAAGAAAAAAGGAAACTTTAAGATTTACCCTTTAGGCTCCTGGGGACTTCAGATCTAGAAAGGAAACTTTCATGTTAAGTGTACATTACAGCTAGCTAAGCGAAGCACTAAAAGAAACCCACATTAAATCTTTTACATATCATAATTTATCTCATGCCCCACAACCTGGCAGAAATCAATAACAGAAAGGAGAGTGATGGGGGCATGAGCTGTAGGAGAAACTAAATGAGGCAGAGCCCAAAGCTTAAGAAACCACAATGGAACAAGATTGTTAAGAGACTGAGTCTATTCAGCACGAAGTAGGAGAGCCAAGAAGAAAATAAATTGAGAATCAATAACCTCAAATTCTGAAATTGCCTGAGAACTTGGACACTGATATTTATCTTCCCTTTTTAAAGCAATACACAACAGGGTCGCAGAGTCACATGGAAACCACGTCCTGGGAAATTTTATCGGCCCTGACAACCTCACAAATTATTTGCCTTGTGCCACAAACACTAGCATGGCTGTATATGTCTCTTGATGTGAGAAGCATGCCCCTGAAACAACTGGAACTAAAAGTTGTAGCACACTATAATTCTGTCTGTGTGTTTTTATTTCATTTATGTGTTCCAGTACTTTTTTGTTTTTTTCAAAATGTGCCTGTTGGAAACAGGACACACAAATCAGTACTCTCGATCTCCCAAATCTAATGTTTATGTCTCTCTCTGTGTTTGCCTTCTAGTAAGAAAAACCCTAAATTCTCTAAAGATTAATGAATTCACATTGCCAAAAACACCGTTTACTTGAGGCCAGAGGATCTTTCATTAAGGAAGGACTGACATTCCATGATTTAAATCCAAATCTCTGGATTTCATTATTGCCTTCTCAGGCAATATTCAGGTTCTCTCTCGAAATTTTGTCAAAAGCCCTAAAATCTGTCTGATGGTCATAAATGCCCATTGAGAAACATTTTCCTGAGTTAGTAGACGGAATATGGCGTATTGATACTATCACTGTCTGCAAAAAAGATCAATTCAGGACTATTTTGGAGGATTAGGAACATTGTCAGGGAAATGGCTGCCTTGAATAAACTCTCACTCCCATCCAGCACTCACTGAAAAAAAGATGGAATATTTTGAAAGATGACTGTGAATGCCTAAAAGGGGTTGAAGCAATTAAATTTTAGGGAAGCTTTCGCTAAGGATCCCAGTGTTTGAGATGACTTCTGAGTGCAGTCCACTACAAAACAAGGTTTTCACTTGTATAGTGTGGGATGATTGCAGTCTACTTCATTTGGAGACTGTGTAACCGCTACGTTGATTGACTTTTCCAGTCCATTTTATCCCAGCGTGCTTACCATGATTTTACTTTTTGCCAAAGTGCTAACACAGGCTAAAATAAATGGCAAAGACGAAGAGCTGCCAAGCGTTCTTAGAACCCCCTCTTCCAGTGCATTCTGACCCTTCCAGCTTGTGCTCATTTGCACTCAGAGTACCAACCATTTTCTGTATGGAGAGACAGAGGTGGAGAAGCAGATGGAATCTGAAAAGATTATCTGGTTCAGTGTTTCAGATTGCTGAATGTCTGAATGCTCCAGAGCACATACCTAGTGTCTTGAAGACCTCCAGAGAGAAAAGAGAAGAGGAAGAGATTTGTTGAACACTTAATAAATGCAATTTCAGCATCTGCAATATCCCTTGATAATACATCCCATCACCTTCACATTAGAAAATTTCTTCCTTGTGCCTAATTGAAGTCTTTGTTCCATCATCTTTACTACAATGTACTATTTTTTTGTTGTCCAGAATCATAGAGAATAAATGTTCAGCAAACATCCTCAACTTTATAACAACAATCTATATACACATCAAGATAATAAACAAAATACCGTTTGGACTTCCCTAATAGTCCAATCCTACAAACCAATCCTTATATAAACATTTTCCATTTTTCCACACCATAATAAAATATAGAAATACAAAAAATATTACTTCACAGCCTTTCATCTGTTGTATTTTTTTTTCTACATTAAATTAGATAGGCTTGTTTCATCAAAAGCATCATATTGCAGACCAAATCAGAGTCAATTCAACCAAATGCCAGGTCCTTTCCATCATTTTTGTGCACAGTCAGTTCTTCCTCAAACTGTATTTACAATGTTGATATTTTTGTTTCTAAGTAACTGAGCAAACATATTG
Source organism: Tamandua tetradactyla (assembly GCF_023851605.1). Lineage (NCBI taxonomy): Eukaryota > Metazoa > Chordata > Mammalia > Pilosa > Myrmecophagidae > Tamandua > Tamandua tetradactyla. Next base: position 159,548,872 of record NC_135332.1, read on the forward strand.
TGGTCATAGCCGGGGGGGATGTCAGGAATTAAAGACAAGTTTAGAAAATTACATTTAGAATTATACCAGTTTCCCTCCAGCACCAAAGTTTAAGGACTACTTTTCAAAAATTTCTGGAATCAATTTTGATGAAATTGCTCAAGTTTTGTCTTAACCTGTCAGAGATGCAAGGTAAAATCTTAATGTGATCAGAAAATTACCTCACCTGATCTTACTTCCATAGAGAAACATGGTACATTGAGAGAATTGCATTAATAGAGCAAGGGTTTACAAGAATAAATGGGTAAATAAAAAGGGTTGATTGATCAAAGTTTACATCACGAGCAAAGCCTAGACATGCTGTGGTAGCCAATGTGATATTTAGTATTTGGATGCAAAAAAATGCCAGAGAAAACATCAGATCCTCGAGCCTTTGGGTGGCATTCAATATCAGCATATAGGAGTGTTTCCATACTCAGGAAGCATCTGATAAAAACTTAGCCTTAGATCAAAGCTAAATGGATAGCCTTGTGAAACATAAATGGGTATTGGGGATTGAATCATGTTCAACATAAAAGACATATTCAAGCCTTAATCCCCATTTCCGTAGGTGTGAACCCATTTGCAAATAGGATCTTTGAAAATATTAGTTAAGGTGTGGGCTCATTTGTAAATAGGATGTTCAAAGAGCCTATTTAGATGTGGTAAAACTGAATCATGGCGGGCCTTAAGTCATACGGGTTGGAGCTTTTATAAGGCAGAGGAAATTCAGGCATAGTCAGTGGGTAGGAGTCAGAAGTCAGAACAAGACCTACAGTGAAGCCAATTGCCAAGAGATGGAAACAGATGTGCAAGCCAAGGAATCCTGAGTGTTGCAGCAAACTGGCCGCAGGATGCTACAAACTCCAGTGGAAAGCATGGCCTTTTGAGACCTTGATTTTAGATTTCACCTCCAAACCCTGGAAATTATAAATTCCGGTTACTTAAGCCAACCCATCGTGTGGTATTTGTTATAGCAGACCTGACAAACTAAGACAATGGGCCCAATGAAATGCAGTCTTTATGGGATAGAAAGCTATGATTTTTACCTATTAGGATTATTTCCAACTTTCATACCAAGGCATCATCCAAATTACTCTCATAAAATCTAAATAAAGAGTCTTTTTCTAGATGGGCTGGTGTTTATTGGTCCCTCACCCAGAAAACTATATGGACTCAAACATACTTCTATCTGTATAACCAGCATTTGCTTGGGTTTGCAGGCTCAAATTTCGAGATATCTATTTGTTTTTATTCAGACTCTTCCTTCATTCCATATGGTCAGATGTTGTCAAGACTTCCAAAGTTATATTTGACTTATTTCTCTTTCAATACTTTTCTCCAATTGCCAACAGTCTTGCTGCACCTTCTGAATGCCAAATGTCAGCCAGTCATTTCAACAGTTTCCAAGTAACCTTCCTATCATTAGTCTCTCTCTTTATACAGGCATAATAATCTTTCTTAAATATATCTTTTATAGTTTTACTTTTTTGACTTCTTCATTATTTAGAAAATGAGGTTGCAAGTTATAGAAACTCAGTAGCTTAAGAGAAAATTAGTCAAATATGGCTACTGTGAAAGCTAGGAAATATAGTTCTAACCTGGGTAGCCAAGGGCCCTGCTAAAACTCAGCCAAGGGTAAGAAGTCCTAAAAAAAAGAAGCAAAATATATTGGACAATAATTAGCAGTCTGTGCACAGTCATAAAGATATACTTGGTAATTTTTTTTTTTTTTTTTTTTGCATGGGCAGGCACTGGAAATCAAACTTGGGTTTTGGCAGGAGAGAACTTTACCACTGCACCACTATCAATCACCGTGGCAATTGCTTTTTTAGACAATTATTATAGTAGCATTTTTGGATTGAATGAATTGTGGTATGATTAGTCCAGACTTTTTTTTTTTTAACTCTACAATACTGAAATTTCACATTCAGCAAAGACGTGCCCAGTCTCTAGGGCAAAGAGAAATTTGACCAGTAAGAATTCTGGCACCTTAATTCCACTTCAACAAGAATATCACTGGTTTTATATTTCATATAAATATGTACATATGTATTTTTTCTACTTATTACACAGGTTAATCATAGGCATTTTTTCATCCTGAGATATTCTTCTTGACAAGTCCATCTCCATTACTTTAACAATTATTTTTTTTAAGTCAAATTGTAGTGAAAGCAGAAGATTAAAACTCTTCTTAGATATAGTTATATGGAAAAGAGGAAAATGAAAAAATATGCTATGGTAGGAATGCAATTTTTTTTTCATGAATAGAAGTTGAATTACATATTGGTATACTAAAATGATGGAAAAGACAATTTGGTCTGAACTTAAAATTAGGATACCAATATTTTTTTCCTTCCTGATGAGTATTTGTTACTTGTTACTTTTTATTACGTCTTTCAATGTCATCAGGGCAAGGAATGGTATTCTTTGAGTTCCCCAAACTTCTCCACACCCATTCATTTCATTATTTTAGCCTTATCTGCTGCATGTTGTTTGGCATTTGGAATCTAAGAACACTTTCAAAAGACAGAAAACTGACCTTTGAGGTCTAGCACACAGTTTCAATTTCGAGTGAACACCCACTCAATACCTTTGACATTTATCCTTACCAAAGCTTTAATACATAAGGTGAAATCTCCCAAGGCTATAACTTTTTCTTGGCAGAAGCATATCAAGGAGATGGAAAATGCTTTGAAAACTTTTTTTTTAAAGTTTTACACATTAAAGCTTTATTTTTGCCAAGAGGTTCTTCCAGGTTCAGTCTGCTATGTCTAAAGGATAGAAAGTATATGCTCCTGTGAGATTTTGCTACAATGGAATTTATTAAAGGACTTCATGTGGTTTACACCTTCAGAGCTAGCCAAAAGGCCCTGGCACATATATTTCCAACCTGGCCCCAGTGATTTTTTTTTTCCTCCTCTATTTCCTTTCTCAGAATTTATGGGCAGAATCCACATCACTCTAATATTTTCATTCATGTCTTTCTGTATATTTTAACTCCTTCATTTGTGTCTTATCCTGTCTTTTCATTTTTAAAACTTTTATTTCTAATTCTATTTCATTTGTATTTTATAAAACTACCCAATAAATTTTGGGTACATGAAGAAAGTTATAAACAAACGATAAACTTCTTCAGGCCTAATTACTCCACTATATTAACTCTGTGTGAGATCACAAGGTGTTTTTCCTGGCTAAACCCAGCTTCTGTTTTTCTATTCTGACCTTTACTTTCCTTGTGCTATTTATTCCTATTTGGGGATTCCATAATAATAATTTACTATCACACTCCATATAGCTCCCATTACTCATTTTTCAGTCATTATACTGAATCCTTGAGTCATAATATTTTTCATGAGTAGTTGGGTGGCTGTGTATTGTGTGTGTGTGTGTGTGTGTGTGTGTATTGTATGCATGACTAATCTAGGTATCATACTAGACTTATTCATTCCCCCTTAAAAGAAAGATATTTCATTATAGTAAATTGTGTCTTTGTCTGTTTCTGCTCTCCCAAAATAATGGAGAGGGAAAAGCAAAACCTATCAGATTCTTAGAGATTGGGGAAGGTTTGTGAAAGGTAAGCCCCTGGGACATCAGTATCTAAGTTGGAAAATTGTTCATTTAAAAAAATGTACTCTTTCTTAATCCTGCAGCCACCTGGCCTAAACCCCAGCCCACAACCCCCTCATATGGCACAAAGCATAAGGATCAGACAGTTAAAAAGCAGTGACACCTAACTAAATACCCAAATAACACTTTGGGAGATCAAAGATACGGAACTACTATTGCCAGAAAAAATACTTTTCTTTTTAAAACTAGATTACTTCTGAAAAATAAAGTTGAAATATCTGGTATTGTCACAAATAAAAATTTTCAGGGAGAGTAAAATAATTGGCAAGGTGACCACTTTAAACTATTGGACAAATTCTGGACATTTTGTTTAAAATGGTAATATTTGGGGTGATCATATGATATATTGTCTAAACTGGGACACTTGTAAGTGTGAAAGAAACCACTTTTAATAGGTAGGCTGAGTAACAGATAAAATCTAGGACTGCCCTAAATGGAGACATTGATTGTTCTAATAGAATCATACATAAATCTTATATACTTAGACTTAAATTCATCCCCAAAGTCCATAACTAATTTTTAAAATGTTCACTGATCCCCAAGCATATCAACAAAGTAGAAAGTAAGAAGTGAAGACAAATTAAAAATGAACTAATTTCTATAAAAAGCACTGACAAGGGGACAGAAGCATTGCCATTATAATGAGAAGACACATTCTCAATATCCCAGAATAGAAAAGACAAATGGACAACTGGAATAAGAATTTCAATTTTTCTTTCAACTCAAAATAGAATAGAGTTATAAAATACAGATGAGTTGAAAAGAACTCTAATCCAGGTCAATATGATTCAATTAAATATATACTTGCATGTTGATCGACTATGAGCATTAGTTGTGCATCTGATAGCTTAGCCATTAGCAATAATCGAAACTTCCAAATGGCATGAACACTAGGCTGACAGATTTAGATTTCACAGCATATTGCATATCTAGTTAAGAGTTTACACAGTTCCAGGATATGAACACATAAATTTATCAATAAGCTTAAGGAATTTTTCTTTTTAACTAAAAGAGACTCAAGAATGCCTGAAGGGGGGAAATGCTTCTTATAAATATTTATTACCAAAAACATTTATTCAGTGTTTTCACTTAAAAATAGGCTAAAATTTGCTCTAAGAAAATTATCAAAGTCTCGTCCCTGTTCACAAACAAGACAGCAGCGGCAGGGTTCCTCTCTACATCCGACCATGGATGTAAGAATCAGAGAATTCTAGACTAGAAAGAGAAACATAATTTTTAAAAAGGGAATTACATTTAAAACTGTGATTATAGTAAATACATCAAGATAGCATTCAACTTAAACTATGTTGAAATACATTTGGATCATTAATAAAATAACATTTTTTATTCTAATACACTACTTGTAATATTTGCCTATTTAGAAAGGCTTATAAAGCAAGACTACTGTATTCATTTTATTAGCATTGAAACAAAAATTAGGTATTTGAAATGCCACACTCACAATTATTTCTACCTTCAAAATCTGTTCCAGTTTATACAATTTTGTCTGTGTTCAGTGAGCCATAAGTAAATATTTCATTCTATAATAAATTCAATACATGAAAAGAATATTTATAAATCTATTTGGGTTCCCTATATCATCTAATGTAACTGTAAGAATTAAGCAAAGCTAAAAATGTCCTTTATTGTATACTGTAAATGTTTTTCAGCAAACACATATTCAAAACTTCCTGCATATTTTTTTCTTGCATATGAGGCCAGGGTTTATTCTCCACTGATGTAAGGAAATAAAATATGTTCTATTTTCTCTCACGTATCAGTTTCAGTAAGTGGTTTTACTTCCTTCCTTCAAAAAAGAAATATATATATATATATATATATATTAAGCACATAGCAACTTGAACAGAACATATGATAGAGTTATAGAGTTGGGTGTTTTTCTTAAAAAATCAGTACACTAACCACAAGGTCAGAATGCAGAGATTTCTCATCTGAAATCCTATGGTGTTGATATCAAATAAAAGTCATTTCATTCTAGGGTTTAAAATTAACGAGCTTGCAAATGACTTTTGGCTTTCACACAAATAATTGGCTTTTAGGATCTTCTGAAATGAAAATCTTTCTTTTTTCTTTTCAACTTTTGTTTTGCTTTGCTTCCATCTCAAAGCCTATCTTTACTTTGTGTTTCCACAGTTGTGAGACTCCTTCCTTCTCCCGTATTTGGTTGTTTAAACCCCCCTGAAGCTCCCTACCTCCAGCAGCCTGTGCTCAGAGCGGGCACGGTTGGGTGGGACTAATTCGTTTGAGGCTATAATTTTTGTTCCAGCAACTAACACTTCATTAAGTTGAAATAGTTTCATTATGAAAGGAAATATTCACAGAGAATTTAACTGATGAATGGAAAATTACTAAGTTTCCAACCAGTTTGCTTCAGACTTCATGTAAAGCTCATTATTAATAACATTGGTTTATGTTTTGAATTTTTTAAATGTTTTAATTAGAGAAGAATGAAAAAAAGAAGGTATCTGTAAGCTTTTAAGTTTACCACAGATAAATAAAAATAGCACATAAAAATACTTAATTACTCTTAAAAGTACGTCAGTGACCGTTTCATTGAAATTGAATGCAAACATATGCTTTGTTTTTCTTTACAAGAATATTAGATCCTGAGATTTATGCTTTAATTTAAGCAAAAAAAAATTCAATCTTGGTTTATTTCATTCATTCATTCTTTCTTTCTTTCTTTCAACAACTATAGCAACCACTTTGTTCAAAGCCCTGAACTAAAAATGTAAAAGTAAATAACACTGACATCCATCCTTCCTTTGGGGACTAGCATTCCGGGCAGAGATACAGAAATTGCATAACCAAGGTCAAGATTATTTCATTACAGTCAAGACAAATGGCACGAAGGTGAAGTGCAAAGCCTGATGAATCTTCTCCAAAGAACTATCGCTTACATTCATATCTGAAGAATGAGCAGATCTGACTTAAGTGGAGGAAAGGTAGGAAAGATAAGCAATTTAAGGAGGACAAACACCCTGAGCTGGGTGTCTCATTCGAGGAATTGAGAAAAAGCTACTGAATTTGGAACGCAAATAACCAAGTGTCTAAGAGGGCCCAGCTCTGGAGTCATATAGTCCAGATGCACAGCTTAGTGCCATCAGCACTTCCAGGTCGTATGATCTTGGGAAAGCTCAATTTCTTCCTTTGCAGGATGGGGATGATAATAACACTGACTCCATCGTTGTTATAAGGAGCAAAGAGTTAATCCACTTAAAAGCTGAGAATAGCGCAAGGGGCACGGGAAATGCTGCAGAAATGCTAGCTCTGTTTATTACAAAAGTTGATGTAATCACAACAGAAGCCTTAACATGTGTGCTATTTATTGTACTTTGCCTTCTCTCGACTATGGCCTTAGTTATATGCTAGAAAGAGAAGAGCAATTCTGCCTTGAGTCTATATTCACACAGCAGGCATTCAACAACGTAAAACAAATGGGCATGATGGGTGAAGCACCAACATAGATTTTCAAAATACTCTTTGCAAAAAGTCTCAAACTGTTATCTCAGGATGGTCAGCTTTTTTGTTGCTCTGGTTGGTTATTGTTATACTATTAGTTGGCTTAGTTTTAACAATGCTAAGATTTTAAAGATGGGAAGCATTGTTTTCTCTACCATGAACAGACTCTTATTCCAATCATTCTTTTAAATTAAATTTTTTAAACGTAGTAATTTGATCTAATAGCAAAGTCCATTACTACAGAATAATACTGTACAAACATACACATGTATCTTTTAACCAAACTGCATGCTTTAAACTTTAATTTTGATTTTCAGTTTTTTTCTCTCTCTCCTGTCCATTGTTTCTTTCCTCATTTTTCTTTATTTCTGTCTTTCTGCCCTTCCTCTCTCCTTCCCTCCCTCCCTCTTTTCCTTCCTTCATTCCTTTGTTCCTTTCTTCCTTTCCGATTTAATGTCCTCCTATTTTTAGTCATTTCTTACTATGTAACTAACAGTCTATACCTTACCTGTTCCTTTTGGATTTTGACCATTCAAGTTCAATTATGGACTTTTCATTTTATTGGCCAGTTATTTTTTTTTTCTTAGATGTCTATGAAGATGGCAATAGTTAGAGCCTTCCAAGTGTACAAGCTTTAGCAAATCCAGTATTTAAATGTCAATTGTGATATTCTTGCAGGACATGTTTTCAGCCCTGTTCTCTGATCTGAGGCCATTAAGTTTTCACATGTAGCCCATAAATACAGAATTTAATACAGAGACAAGCAAACTTTCTGACACTGACATTCTTAGTCCAAGTACTTATCTGACATTTCTAATGCAACAGAAATTTTGACTTTGGTTAAGTCTCTCTATGGGTTCTTGGAAAGGTTCCCAGTTTTACTGATGTTCACTCAGGAAGAGATTCAGGATTTTTCTAAATTTATCTGAAAATGAAATTACTCTGGGGAGTGACTACAATCCATTTATAGTCTGACTGTGCATGAACATCTATCCTGAAATTTGCCGACAATCGTCAAAGACCAAATGTATTCACTCCTGAAACCCAAACTAAATTTGCCTTATTTTGTTTCCAGATTTAGTGTTAGGCCTTTCACATATTCCTTAAAGCCTTCCAAGACCCATATGGTTCCTCAGTTATCTTACTTTTTAAATATGAGATGCCTTTTTTTGTAGGCAACACCATGAAGTACCTCATTCCTAATTTTTTGCAGTTCTACCTTTTCTTCCTGATTAAAAAAAAAATAATCAAATCATTATAGAAAATTTAAAAAGCAGAATAACACACATCTATCATCACTCTTTTCCAAAGATGAAACAGGGTGTACATTTTAGTATATTTCCTTTATAAATTCCTAAGCCTATATAAAAGGTTTAGAAGTAAAATGTTCCCATGCAGTTAAACTTCAGATAAATAGTATTTCTCTACTGAAAATGAAATCTAGAATGAGTCTTCATCATCTCTCTCCCATGCAGAAAAATAGAACACATAATTTTTCTTGCATCTTTGTGTTATTTTAAAATATAAAGAGGAACATATATTTTACAGATGCCACTATTTCCAGGACAATAGTTTCCCCGGTTTTAAAAAATACAATGAGAGTTACACATTAAAGTCAATAACTCTTTAGATTCAGTAAGAAAGAAAAAGTCCTTAAACTGAGAAAATTTAAAAATGCATATTCATTCTGGATTTGTATATTTAGAGAAATAACAGATAAAAAAGACAATCAAGTCCCTTTAACTTTTACTTTGCTGGAAAATCTGCCATCTGGTTAAATTAGATTTCCTAATTTGGGGAATTTCAAGTAAAATCACATACAAAATTGTTGACGGAATGTGGGCCAACAAATGCAAATATTTAAAAATGTATTGAGAGGGACCATGTCAAGAAGAAGAAGGAAAAGGAGGAAGAAGAGGAGGAAAGAGATAAAAAGGAAAAGAAAGAAAATATTCAGTGGTGAAGATAGGCAAATTACTTTGAAGTCATTTAGGAATTTGGGCACACTTGTGAGCCTCATTTATATGAAAAGCATAAAGCTGCAAAACCAAAGTCCATTGTTTGTCCATATCTGTAGTTCCTTCTCTATTCTTTGTCTTAGGTTACCAGAGGAACCAATAATTGCCAAGGAAATTGTTCTATTTTTTTTCTTTCAACATTGATAACTGTAAATCATGAAATGGATACACACTGAGATGGAAGCAGGAATCTTAAATGATTATTCTAAGTAATTATTTAAATCTAACGGCTTTCTGGCATTGACAATTTTTGGTCCACAATCTCCAATATGTTTGTGAACTCATACAATTTACGTATGAGATTTCTCCCTTTGTACCATAAGGAAGATTAACTCAAAAGGTAATACTGAAAGCTTTCCCTGTAAGATCTGGAGCAAGACAAGGTTGTCCCCTGGTCACTTTTGTTATTCAACATTGTGCTGGAAGGCTTAGTTAAAGCAGTTAGGCAAGAAAAAATAATAATAAAAAAAGACATCCAAATTAGAAAGGAAGAAGTAAAACTTTCACTAATTGCAGAAAACATGATCCTACATTATGAAAGTCCCCAAAATTCTGCCACAAAGCCACTCATTTGAGTTAATAAATAAGTTCAGCAAAGTGGAGGGATATAAGATCAACATGCAAAAATCAGTAAGGTTTCTATACATTACTAATAAGCAATCTGAGGAAGAAATTAAGGAAAGAATTCCATTCACAATGCCAATTAATATCATCAAATATCTAGAAATAAATTTAACCAAGGATGTGAAGCACCTGCATACAGAAAACTATAAAACATTGCTAAAAGAAATCAAAGACCTAAATAAATGGAAGGACAGACTATGTTCATGGATTGGAAGACTAACTATCATTAAGATGTCAATTCTACCCAAAATGATTTACAGTTTCAATGCAATCCCAATTAAAATTCCAACAGCCAATTTTGAAGAAATGGGAAAGCCAATTATCAAATTTATTTGGATATGTAAAGGCCCTGAATAGTCAAAAACATCTTGAAAAAGAAAAACGAAGTTGGAGGGCTCACATTTCCTAACTTTAAAGCATATTACAAAGCTACAGTAGCCAAAAAAACAGCATGGTACTGAGTTTTGACAAGGCTTCCAAGTCCATTCAACTGAGACAGAAATGGTGCTTAATAACAAATGGTGCTGAGAGAACTGGATATACATATCCAAAACAATGAAAGAAGATCCAATTTCACACCTTATACAAAAATTAACTAAAAAATGGATCAAAGAACAAAATATAAGAGCCAGAAAGTACTACACAACTTTTAGCAAAAAATGTAGAGAAGCATCTTCAAGATCATGTGGTAGACAATGTTTTCTTAGACTTTACATTCAAAGCACAAGCAATGAAAGAAAAAATAGATACATGCAACCTCATCAAAATTAAATATTTCGGGATTCAAAGGACTTTGTTAAGAAAGTGAAAAGCAGCCTACTCAATGGGAGAAAATATTTGGAAACCACACATCTGATAAGGGTTTAACATCTAGAATATATTTGGAAATCCTACAACTCAATGACAAAAATATACCAAACAACCCAATTAAAAAAAATGGGCAAAAAACTTGCGTAGATATTTTTCCAAAGAGGAAATATAAATGGCTACAAAGCACATGAAAAGATGCTTAACATCACCAGCAATTAGGGAAATCCAAATATAAACCACAATGAGATATCATTTCACACCTACTAGAATGGCAACTATTTAAAAAACAGAAATCTACATGTGCTGGAGAGGATGTAAAGAGATGGGAATACTCATTCACTGTTGGTGGGAATGTAGAATGGTATAGCCACTGTGGAAGACAGTGTGGCAGTTCCTCAGGAAGCTGAGTATAGAATTATCATATGATCCAGCAATCCCACTACTAGGTATATACAAAAAGAACTGAAAGCAGAGGCACAAACAGATATTTGCATCCTGACGTTCATAGCAGTATTACTCACAATTGCCAAAAGATGGAAGCAACCTAAGCGTCCATCATCTGCAGAATGGATAAACAAAATGTGGTATATACATACAATGGAATATTATTCAAATATAAGAAGGGACATCCTGATGGATGAAACTTGAGGACACTATGTTGAATGAGATAAGCCAGGCACAAAAGGAGAGATATTGGGTGATTTCACTAATATGAACTTATTATTATAAGCAAATTGTTGAGTTAAAATCTAGAAGATAAATTGCCAGGAGATAAAACAAGGGTAAAGAAGGGGGAGGTGAGGCTGATTTTGTGCAGAATTTTTAATTAGGTTGATTGTAAATGTTTGAAAATGAATAGAGCTGATGGCAGCACATTATTGGGAGTATAATTAACAGTGCTGAATTATGTCTGTGATTATGGTTGAAAGGGGAAGTTTAGGGTCGTGTATGTCACTAGAAGGAAAGCTAAAGTCTAAAACATGGGACTGTATAATACAGTAAACCCTGTTGTGGATAAGACAGTGATTAATAGTACAAATATAAGAATGCTCTGTCACAAACTAGAACAAATGTATGAAACTATTACAAGGTGTTAAAAATAGGGTGGTCTAAGGAAAACAGAATAGAATAGTATAGTGGAAAAATACACCTAATGCAAACTAGGAACTACAGTTAACCGTAATGAATATTTTTTCATCAATTGTAACAAAGGTACCATACCAGTGCTAGGTGTCAGTAATAGAAGGTTATAATGAGTATGGGGATTTTCTTTCTGAAGTAATGAAAATATTCTAAAATTGATTGTGGTGATAAATGCACAATTTGTGATTATACTCTGAACCATTGAGTGTACGCTTTGGATGAGTTATAGAGTATGTGAATGCATCTCAACAAAGCTACTTTAAAAATGGTAATAATTTCAGTAAATTTGCTGAAGATGATGCTCAGTTGTCAAATGTTCTGGCCAGATTCTAACACCACAGAGTACAAACCTGAGGTGGAAGTGGGTGAGATTTGCCAATAGTTGGTAGAGAAGAAAGCCAATTGAAATAAGGCACCCTTTGCTTTTGTTCTCCAATGTGTCTGACATTTTAACCACTAATGTCTGGATACTCAGTCACACACCCTTTCCTCTCCGGCATCTTTTCAGCATGTTCTAAAGAAGTGGTCTACAAATTGGGATGCATGGTACCATATCATTCATTGAGAGAAAATAGTAAAACCTCTATTTATATTAAAAGTTATGTGAAACTTAAGAAAAAATAGGCCTTACTAATAATTAATACATTGATTGACTTTGGAATGGGTATATAAATTATAAACAAATGTACCTTTTTGAGGAATAAATATTCAAGTATTTTTACTATACAGATACAAAATCAATAAAGCTTTGAAAGCACTCGCCTTCACCAACAATCAATATTGCTATATTAGAGAATATGTTTTGGAAAGTGAACAAAACCCTCCTTGCCTCACCCCAGCTCCATGTCTGCAAAAGAGGAGGCATGTTTTTAATGGACCTCTCATATGTCAAGGTATCCTTCTGGAAGGAATTCCTTTAGGTGAGAGTATTTTATTCCTCAGTGGAAAGTTCGCTGGCTGATTTGGCAAGAGCTTCTGCAGAAATCAGGCTCCAGGAAGATCCCCAGTAATCCCTGCCCTATAGTATTCCTGTGTTTTAAGTAATCTCCTCATCACCCTGAATAGGGCCGGCCTGTGTAACCCAGGATATTGAAGAAATTACAGTGTGTGACTTCTGACACTAGGTTATATAAGACATTGCAATTTCCACTTCGTTTTCTTGGATTATTTAATCTGCGAAAGCCATTTGAAACTACAATGGCCTTAAAATGCTAAGAAGGAAAATTGGTAAGATTAAGGCTAAAGAATTTGTTTCAATTCTTTCTAGGTTCTCAAAAGAATAGAAGTCAAATTACCAAAGTAAGCTCCAAAAATTTTGCCAATAAATCCGGCTAATTAAACTGTTCCTAATTTTAATTTATCACAGAGGCATTACTACTCGAGTCTTCTTATATTTGTCAGTGAGGGAAATAAGGAATTTAATCCTACCTCCCTATGTTCATTGCATGCTTTTGATATTATGATTTCTTTTGAACATTGAGGAAAACCTGGTTTATACAGCTACCTGGGCACATTAATCCCACAATCCCTAGCATTTAAACATTGTTTACTCTAGACTTATCTCATATAATCTAAGAAAAATTTACAATTAGTTGTTAAAATATGTTTTGATCCACTCTCAGCACAACAAATGAAGAAAGAATGATAGGTATTGATTTTTTGTTCTGCTGTTCCTCAGAGTAACTAGGAATATGTTATGCATACAGTAAGGACCCAATAAATAAATCTGGTGACTAATGGAGCAAAACAAAGAACAGTAGACCTGGTAAGGAATTGCACAAATACCCAATAAAGTCAAATAAACTAAGTTATCACAGATCAAATAATAACCATACCAGCATAGTAATGTTCCATAAAGCTCTTGGTCATATCCATATTGGCAGTATGATACAGTATCAGTATCAGTCTCTACCAGATAAACTCTCATAATCAAAGTTTACAGCTATAGTTGCTAGCCAACTCCCTTTTGTAATACAAAGAAATTCAAAGATAAGTTGCATTTTATTTAGTATCATTTACAATATTGAACATCTAAGACCAGCAGGTTTGTGAAGTGTCTTATTTACATTTTGAATTATGGAGCTTTCATGCCCCAAATTTCTGTAGTAGACCCATCGTATGTGTTTGAGATCCTAGCTTCATTTGATCATTTGACCCTTTTCCCAGCCCATAGAGGCGTGAGACCTCTAACATGGAGAGAAAGGCTCAATTGGATCAACGCATTCTTGTTTCAAATCCTGAGTTGGGAAAACACGGAGGACATGCTCAGTGGTTGTGCATGTCAGGCTGGGCCACTGCAGACTGATGAGAAACATAAGAAGGAGGCTGATAAAGAGAGAGAACAAGGTATAGATTTCTGCAGAAAAGGAGAGATCAGAGTCCTTTAGGGTCCTAAGAGGTGAGATCAGAGTCTTGGTTCTTGACCTCACTATTCCCAGATCCATTTTGTCTGAAATCTGACTTATACTTCAACATCTAATCCTCAGCATCCTTAAAAAAAAAAACTCCCACCTCATTTTTTTTGTTTGTTTGTTTGTTTTTTCACTTGGGCAGACACTGGGAATCGAACTCAAGTCTCCAGCATGGCAGGTGGGAACTCTGCCAATGAGCCACGGTGCCCACCCTCCCCACCTCCTTGTAATCTGAGCAACTCTGAGTGGATTTCTATTCCTTGCTCCTAAAATGAAGTGTTGGATGCAATATTCCTCTGGCTAAATACAGAACTGAACTGAAACATTAAGTAAAAAAAATAAAAGAGCATCAATGACAGTGAGCGCAGAGCTACCTGAAAAGAGCGTAAGTGGGTAAATCTTATCCTACTTCTCTCTCTAAAGTAATTTTCCATAATAATTTCATTATTATCATGAATTCAACTACCATGTCTATATGTAGATAATTCCCAGATCTATATCTTCAATCTAGATGCCTCCCTTGAGAAATTCAGACTGCCTTCTGGAGCCATATATTCAAACTTATAGTGACTTTTTATATTCAGCCTGTTAAAGCTCCATTCTAAATTGGCCCTGTTTCAGTATTTTCTAATGGGGGTGACCTCACCATCTTACCCAGGCTGAAATCTAAAAATCACCCATGGCTTCTTTTTCTCCCTATTCCCCTCTTTTCCTCTCCCTCATATACCTATCTGCAAAGACATATCAATTGATCTCCTTAGTACTCCACAAATATGTATTTTTTTCTTTTTCACTTCTAAATCTCAGCTCTAGATAACCATCTCCAAACTAGCAGACAAAGAAGAGGTAAATATGTTCAGTTACATCTCTCATAATAGACATATGATTAGAAACTAAAACTATTAGTCATTAGAACTTTTCTCCCCCCTGTAGAGAAATGGGGACGAGAAGTGGCAAGACATTTTCTTCTCATTGCTGCTTCCAAACCATGTTCCCTCTGTTGTCCCTAAAATAACCCAATTTTGAATCTTTTATCATTTTATATATATGTATATATATAATCTGATAGCCCACATTTTTTGTTTTCAACTGATTCCTGAGGCTTTCTCCTTATTTCTCAATTATTTTAGTGTTTGACTACTCTACTTGATAACGACTTCAGTCTTAATTCTTGGTGATTTCAAAATTCATATACTAGACTCTTCCAATGCCCTGTCCTCTGAGTCCTTTGGCTGCCTCTTCTCCAATGATCTTTCTCTCAGACTTGCCTCAGTCTTACATTTCCAATAATGGCAAATGCTCCATCAGTCAGTTTTTAAACATCCACTGTCTAATCACCATCTTCCTTATTTCCTGTTCATTCCCTCTGCTAAACAAATTCCAACAATCCTTTCACAACATGAGGACTTTTTACTCACTGATCCTCACAATGTTTCCTATTCCTCAACAGCTTCCACGCTTTTCACTCTACCCAGTTTAGATTATATTAGACATAGTACCACTCCTTTCCATATGTCCTAGATTTTATTATTTCTTTTTCCTGTCATCTCACTGGCCTAGCAAGTCCCCAAGCCTGGATGAAATATAATACTCTATATAATCTGTGTTTATCCATGACTAGCTGAATGTGGTGGAAGAAAAGAACACCAGCCATTAAAATCAAATGGGTCCTTAGGACAAGGTGGAAATTTATTTGTTTCACCTAATATATTCACTGTCCTACATAACCACCTCATATCTTCTCTCGTTTCCTCAATATCCTACCCCCTTGTTGCTTTTTGTTAAGAAAATAGAAACAATCAGTAGAGATGTTCCATTTCCACATCTTTTAAGATACCTAAAACTGAATCTGCATGCTTTGTCTTTCCTCCTAGAAAAAACAAAATTCCTTGCCCTACTTAAAGGCTAATCATTGCACTTATGTAGGGGTGCACATCCCCTGTCTATCAAGGATATCACTCTAGCAGTATACTCCCTCTCTCCTGTCTCATCAAGGCATCTTGTTATTGGGCCATTCCCACCAACCCACAAGGATCCTATAACATATCACATCTTACAAAGACAATTATCTCTTAATCAGACTTCCTCTTCTATCTCTACTACTTCCCCATGTCCTCATTTCCCTTTCCTGCCAAACTTCTTTGAAAGACTGATCTATAATACTGCCTCCAATTTCCTTTCCCATTTTCTCTTCATTCCACTTCAATTAGGCTTCCACCACTACAGTACACCATTTCAGTGTCACCAGTGACCTACACAATGTCAAATGCCACTATAATCCTCAATCTTCACCTTACTTGATTTATTTGCAAGATTGACACTCTCTCCTTCATTTGTTTTTTTTAGAGCTCCATATTATATTGGTTCTCCTTCTATCTCCTCAGATTCTTTTGCAGGTTTCCATTTGTCCTGGTCTTCACACCCCACTTTCTATTGCCAGTTCTAACTCTAAACATTAGCGTTCTCCAAGAATCTGCCCTTGGACCTCTTATCTACCTACAATCACTCCACAGATAGGATTTCATCCAGCATCAAGACTTTATACATTTTCTGCGTGCTGATGACCCCTAGATCTATGTCACCAGGCTTGACGTATACTGTTAAATTCTGACTCACGCATGCTCCAGCTTGTTCAACAACTCCTCTTAGTTGTCTGTATGGCCTCTCAGACTTAACATGTAGAAAATCATACACCTAATACCCCAAACTCTGAAAAAAATCCTATTTACCTGAAGTCTTTCTCACCATGGTATATAACAGTTCCATCCTGTTTCAAAGGTAAAACAGTTGGGAATCTTCATTAACTCCTTTAATTTTCTCATACTATATATCCAAACTATCTGCACAAACTCCAAATATTTTCAAAGTTTGATCAGAGCCTCCTAAATGGTCTCCTTCACTTCTTTCCTTGCTACCTATTATTTATTCCCTATTGAGTAAGCAGAGACAATCTTTGATGATTTAAATCAGAGCATAATTTTTTTGCTCTGACACCTTTTGAGGGCTTCCCATTTCACTAGGAGCAAAAATGAAAGCTCCAGAATGGTCTTGAAGATCTGAAGATCAACTATCCTCCTTACACTGCCAACCTTATTATCTCTATGAGTTCAAAAGGTGCCAAAATGCTCCCATCTCAAGGCCAAGGCACTCGCTGTTTCCTCTGCCCATAAAACTCTTCCCCCAGATATGTACACTTCTCATTCCCTCTCTTCCTTATACTCTCTACTCAAATATCAAGAACCGGACCTTCTCTGGCCACCTTATCTAAAAGGACAAACTTGGCTTCAGACATACTTTATTCTTCTTACTCTTCTTTATTTTGTTCCATAACACTTATCAGGATCTGACACATTATTGTCTTTGTTTAATTTCTACCTCCCTTAAATTATATATAAATTTCAAGAGGTCAAGAAAGTTATTAACTAGTGATTGTATCTAATACCTATTAGTGCTTTTCATATATTAAACTATGAATATTTAATTAATTGAATTAATGAGTAAATGAATGGATTTAAGAACAGCACAACTATTCTAATATGGAGATCTGACAGAAATTTTACCTATGGATCCAAGAATATTCTGATGCAATGACTATCTTCAAAATGATCTCTATATAGAATACAATGAAAGTGTCCATACCGTTTCTTATCAAGTCTTTCAGCACAGACCAACAACATAAGTAAAAATAATTCTACAAGATACCAACAAAATGGAACCTAGGTACACAGTTCTCTGATCATCTAGCTTAATTCAAGAGCTAATTTCAAGTTCTAGCTTAATAAAAGGGCACCGATCTGGATGACAATGTATTCCAAATAAGCTTAGGGAACGTATGGCTGGCTACGAATTTGAGGGTTTAGTACTTTCTGACAGCATTCTAAGAGGCTAGTAGTATGCTGCACCCATCAGCCAAGCACAAGGCAGATTTTCTTTCCTCTCGTGAAAGGTGAGAAATGTAAAAAGATCAGATATATAAATAAAAGACCACCCTACCTTCACTCTATTTGAACCAAGGGGGTGTGTATGATCAGGGCCAGTGATTCCCAGACAACTCTTGTAATCCACTCCAATACAGATGGTTATCTAGCCCTTGAAATTTTATGTCATGAGAAAACACAATGATTTTCATGTTAAAAATATTGAAAGAAGGTATTAGACAATGCCAGTGTTGCCCATTCAAAACAAAAGAATATAATATCCCTAGAACCGTGACCTCTGGATAAACTCCCCATGTTAAAATGGCTGCAAATGAATTGTTTTATTGTCTAGGTTATAGCTATAAGATAATTAAAAGATGGAGAATCGGCTAGGAAGAGATGAGTTTGGGCAATTAAACTGCTCTTTTCATCAACTTTTTGTTATCACAACCCATTCGCTAAGAGCTGTCCAGTTCAGGAAAATAAATCCCCGTTGCCCATTCACAGACACATTGTCAACCATATCATGATGCAATAAGCAGTCCAATTTTTATCTATTGGCTACTTGAGAACAAGTTCATATTAAAATAGGCAGAGAAACACAAGTTCAACTTTGCTATATCACCTTGATTTAATAAACTACAAGCTAATATCTATAGAGTGCTAACTAAATACCTAGATTTGTGTTAGGTAGTTTTCAAACATTTCCTCCATTGGCAGATGAGGACACTGAGCCTCAGAACTGTTAAGCAAATTGCCCTGGATTACAGAGCTAAACAATGGAGGCACCAGGACTTGAAACCCCAGCCACAGGCTCTAGAGTTGGGGCTCTAATGCAGGATATTGTGCCATCTCCACCTGGAGGTGAGAGTGCAGGTCCTCAAAGCCATTAAATGAAAGTGTGCAAAAGGGAAGGGTGGGGCCATCTAAAAGCTTCCTACATAAACCTAGGGCTCAAGGAATGAGGGGAATTGTATGGATCAAGAGCTAAGCAGCAGAAAAGGAAATCAGGGTTAACTTAGAGGCAGTGATGACCAAGCGATGCTTCAACGGGGCAACAGCAGCAGCGATTCCTCAGTTCTGACCTTGTCACCTTGTCAAAGGGACAGACAAGGCAAGCCATTTTGGAAACACACAGGAGAAACAATAGAAAGAGGTCCAGAGACAGTTTCTTGCAAGAACTGATCCTTGAAGGAAAAGGAGTGTTCAGTCAGCAAGACAAGAAAAAGAAAGGTGCTCCAGAGAAAGGAAAAGCACAGGCAAGTAAGGGGCATGGGGACTGGCGATAGAGGGTGGCATGTGCTGAGAAAAAAGCTATCACACAGGAGGCTAATTGAGCTGCTGAAAAAATGTCTCCAATTGTAAATCCATCAATACAGATAACACCTTTTGAACCTAACCCTAGATTTAAAGTAGAAAAAATTATAAATGTTGTTTAAAGTGGCTCAGACGCATCTAAGAATATGCAGGACTGTTTGACCCTGGAAAGGCTGTGGAGAACCTAAAGTGATTCATTTCATTGAAATGGTAGAGATAAAAGCAAAAAGGTAAAAAAAATAATAATAATAAATCAGATGAGAGAAAAGAGGGAAATGAAACTGAAAAGCCTACCACTTTTTGACCTAAAGGGGAAAGGCATGATTAAAAGAGAGTTAGAAGTAAGAAAAATTTATTTGTACTTTTTTATTTTTGCAAGACCTGGGGAAAAATAGACAATTTCATCTGAAGACAGTTATTTGAAATCACGAATTGTGGTCAGTCTTTCCTGAGCGGAAATCTCCACGTCCTTTGAAATCACTATCAATTCTTGACTCTGATTTCATCAGTAGTAAATTAACCATGGCCTTGGAATTGCCATGAGCCAGGGGCCCAGCACACATCAGCCAGGAGCTTCAGTGCCAGGAGGTGGGAAGAGCAGATAACCAGGACCAGAAACCTGCTTACCCACCCTGAAGGGTATTGCCCATGAAAGGGCAGCTTTGTAGATGAAAATTGGGCTTCATATGGGCTAATATTAATGTCCAATCTACCTCTCGAAGAGCAGTGGCAAGACTTTGCAACCTATTCTAATGACTAAGAACAGCTGCCTGAACTGCGCAATTGCTGTTTGAGTAGCCGAAGTTTCCGTGCCCCGTTTAGAATAACCTCGAGAAATAGGTAGAACTGAACCTGCACAAGGCAGTAAAACAGCATGTGGCAACAGTTACTTCTTGGTTCCTTCTCTTCTTGTCACTTAATTCTTACGTTATTTGCTTTCCCAATGTCTGCAATGAGATTCTCCAGCTAGGTGCTAGCTTAGGAAGAAGACTGTGCCTCATAGCCCATCCTGGTCATTCTTCAGCCCTCAACCTTTATTTTGTTTTTAACCAACGCTGATTACTTCTGTGACTATAAAGCCTCTAAAGCTATGAAATGAAAGCACAGAAAATTCATGATGGAAGCTACAGAGATGGATATAAATTTACTGCTCCCATTTTGGAACTCTAAAAAGAGAGGGTATATGTGGGAGACCCGGGTTCGATTCCCAGACCATGCACTTAAAAAAAAAAAGAGAGAGAGCATGCCTAAAATTTGGACCCCAGTAAAACTGAAGAAAATTAAAAGTAAGCCTACTGAATTGTTCTTAGGAAGTGGTTTTTTGAAAATGCAGTTCGCATAGAAAATATAAATTCATTCAAGAAGTAGTTCAATAAATTAGCAAATAATAGCCTCAGATTAAATTAATAGAACATCCAATCTCTTCCCTAACCCTTTATCCCTGCTGAGGATATCCCTGCTGAGGATATCCACCTCTGAGTAGTTTAGTAATTTTTATTGCAGACAGGAAAGATAACACTGACAATAACAGAGATGAAGCAAAAAAGGAAACTTTTAGCATTCGAAAGTTTTGTGCTCAAAAGTGTTAATGACACAGCAGGAGCTAAGCCTCTCTCCCTGCTTAATATTACATGGGGTCACCTTTCTTCAGAAGTAACCATATTGATTCAGTGGCTATGCTGAGATCTGAGAGGGCACAGCTTCCTCACATAGGCACATTACAGAGCCCGGCTTCCTGTGAAAGCCGCCAGAGCTCTGTCAATCCAGAGATGTTGCTCAGTGGAGGGTCTTGTAATGCCGTGCTGGCAGCAAACAAAAACAGGGAACACACTTTGTAGAAGGCCCCTGTGGAAAATGAATTCAATCAACATACACCCCAGAGTCCTGTCAATCACTAAGTCTTAGGGTCATTTGATTATTTATTTATTGTTACCAGGCCTCTCTTTTTCCAATGAAGCTCTATTTGGAAAACCATTGTATAAAACTGGAAAAAGCAGGACCACTGGCCTTGAAATGGGACACGGAGGGCAGAGCTGTACTAAATATACTGGGCTCCTCTGTCCCCGAAGTAGCTCCAACACTTTTGCTGAGCCCTAGGGCTTTGCAGAACACAGTTTGGAACGCAATAGATAGAAAACATTTCTATGACAATTTCATATGCTATTTTCTAAATTTAGAAGGCAGATTAGTTAAATATTGTCATATAAATAAAGCCAAGGATAGATAATGTTCACCAAAAAGATTTTAAGCAAAGATATCATTTTTAATGGTCAATGAACTTGTTAGGTAGCTGCTTGGGGGAAGGTGTGGAACACAATACATAGAAAAATTGATTTAACTATTTAGAATTTATTCAAGAAATATTTATTAAGCAGTTATGAGCTACCAGCAATGGACAGGTGCAGAATTGTATATAAAGTTGGGTCACCTCCTAACACGCATAATACCTGACAAATCTCAAGTGTTTGGGCCCTATCAGCTTAATTGGCAGGATTCCACTCTTTTCTCCCTGGGGTGCGTCCCAAATATTTCTCAGATGCTTCTATTTGTTTTCCCACCATTACTGGTCATAGCTATCATCCTGCCAGTAGGGGTGGAAATGCAAATGGCCTCAAATCACAAAACCGGCACCTTCAACAACCCTCTGGAAGAGCCGCTCTTGTGAATTGTCGCTTCCACCCCACCCGTCTTGTTTGCCTCAAGTATAGCCTATCATGATGCTATACTACATGATGCTATACAAGGGAGAAGTCTTTCATTGCTGGAGTTTCCAAAGCCTACAGAGCGTATGTGGTCTTACTCTCCCACAGTCCAATGGGGATGAGCCTTCTCTCACTGGCCTTATGGTAGAGCTGTCTAATTACACAGGTAATGCTGGATCCAGTGAGTGCAGGTGGAATGTGCACAGCTTTGGTTTTAAGCCCAGCCAGAGGGGCAAGCTGCATCTGAGTGGCCCTAATCACCAAAGATCCAGGTTGCTATGTAGAATGGAACCACACCTACCATCCCCACCTTCCTCCTGATTTAGGCTCCATCTGTTCCTGTGTTGAGCACATCAGAAACCCATCCATATGGAAGGAAAGGGGAAGAAAGAGGAAGCAAATGAAAGAAATGCAATATGTGTTGCAGTGAAGGGAAGACTGCAGAAAGGGAAGCCATTTAGAAAATTTTGCAATAATTTAACTGAGAAACAACAGAGGTTTAAACTTAGTGGTAGAGCGGATTGGGAAGAAGCTAAAATCTTCAGTGATAACTCAATTCAAATGAGAGTAGTATAAATTCCTTAAGTCCGAATATATCAGTGTGATCATATGTTACTACATGCAGCCAAATTAATAAGAAAACCAAAAAGATTTTTTTCAGAGAAATTACTGGTATAGTTTTTATGAACCCAAAGTTTTTAAGCCACATCCTGAAAAGGGATTGTGATTGTGAAGTCAATGACTTTATGGCTATAAAACCAACTGTTAGGTTCCTTGGAGCCTGGTTACTCAAAGTGCAGTCTGTGGACTAGCAGAATCAGCAGGTCAGGGAAGTTGTTAGAAATGCTGAATCTCAGGCCCCACATACACCCACTTAACTGGGTATTTCAGTAATGCATAAGCGCATTATATTTAGATAAACACTACCATAGAGGACTAAGAAAGAAGGAATTTAAAAATCATTACCATAATTACATGGAATCTTGAATAAGGTGTGAGATATTGTTGGTTGATACAAGTTAGTGTATTGCCTCAATACAACCCAGAGTAATTTGGGCAGAGAGTAAAAATGTATTTGCAAAGTTCCCTTGGGGGATTGGGAAAAAAGGAGGAAATATTCAACTTCCCCATCTGAGGAATTCCGGATATTCTCGCAAGCAGTGGGGACAACCAATTCAATAGGCTGAGCCCTTGATATTGGGGTTTGACTCTATGAAACTTATTTCTGCAATGGAGAAGCTAAACCTGCTTATGATTATGTCTAACATTCACCCCCGAGAACCTCTTTTGCTACTCAGATGTGGTCTCTCTCTATAAACTAACTCGGCAGGTGAACTACTCTATCTTCCCCCCACCCCACCCAACGTGGGGCTTGACTCCCAGGGTGTAAATCTCTCTGGCAATGTGGGACATGACTCTCAAGGATAAGCCAAGACCCAACATTATGAAATTGAGAAAGCCTCCTTGACCAAAAGGGGGAAGAGAGAAATAAGGCAAAATATAGTTTCAGTGGCTGAGAGATTTCAAACAGAGTCAAAGATTATTCTGGAGGGTTATTCTTATGCATTATATAGTACCCTTTTTTCATTTATGGTATTGGAGTGGCTAGAGAGAAGTATCTGAAACTGTTGAGCTGTGTTCCAGTAGCCTTGATTCTTGAAGACAATTGTATAACTATATAGCTTTTACAATGTGACCACGTGATTGTGAAAACCTTGTGTCTGATGCTCCCTTTATCCAGGGTATGGACAGATCAGTAAAAAAAAATAATAATAATAAGGAAATAAATAAATAAACAATATGGGGAAGGGATAAGGGATAAAAAAATTAGGTAGATTGCAATACTAGTGGTTAATGAGAGGGAGGGGTAATAGGTATGGGATATGTGGGTTGGTTTTTTTTTTTGTTTTTATTTCTTTTTCTAGAATGATGCATATGTTCTAAAAATGATCATGATTATGAATACACAACTATATGATGATATTGTGAGCCATTGATTGTACACTTTGGATGGATTGTATGGTGCATGAAGACATCTTCGTAAAAATATTTTTTTTAAAAAGTGTCCTCTCCAGAAACATGCAAAGATAATCCTAAGAAGAGAACTCAGGTTAAGTGTAACCCTGCAGAAACCCAGCTGAGAAAAAATTAATGTAACTTCTGCTAAATATGACATGTAAAGATCTTCTAGTTTAGTAGATTTCTATCACGGGTAGCACTAAGATACAATTTAAATGTAAAATGTGAGTGATTGATAAGCAATGAAATACATGGAGATGTGTATTAACAAGGCAACATTAACGTGGGCAAAATGATTTTAAGGAAACATATGAGCAGGCCTCTCAGCCACAAAATTACAAGAAAACACCATTACCAAGAAGATAAGCAAAAAGATAAGAACAACTGGATGAGAAAAAGATGACCAGGGCACAGACATTGAGAATACATCAGTGATACATAATGGGTACCAGTATAATAAATGATGCAATCAGTTACAGATTGATGTTAACAAGCTGCTAAGTAAATGCACATACCATTTATTCCTCTGAATTAATACGTTTTTCTTTCCAATGGAAGAACTTTAATCATTTATAGAATTTGGCCAAGTCCCAGATTTATTGCTTCTTAAGCACAGTTTCTTAACCCATCGCCCCTAGATAGATCACCTGCAGAATCATATGAGAATGTTTTTTAAAAATCGATCTCATAGATACAATGCCAGCCAAGGATATATAAATCTAAGGACCAAGCCTGATAATAGGTATATTTAATAAAATGTCTTAGTGATCTTAATTCATTCATTCAAATATTGCACTATGTTTGGCATTGTGCAATGAACAATATAGATAATTAATAATTGCAATGTAGGAAACAAAGAGCAGATATCTATATATATAAATTTATAGGAATGCATCTCAGATGACTTGGAGCACTGAGACCCTTAGCCCAGATTTCAGGGGGGACCACCTCTATAGTAGCATCAAGCCCAGTGGCAGAGATATTGCCATATGTGTTGCCTGAGAACCTGGCATGGTACAATCACAAGCATCAGCTCTGGACACTGTCAATATTAAGGTCATCACTATGACCCTCTGGAACTGGGAAGGAGGAAATGGTGGAAGTCAGCCCCAAATAATCAATCTATCAAGGAAATGACAGAAGCAAATTCATATAGCCCGTCAATTAATTATAGTTCTTTGGCACCAGGGTGAGGTGGGAATAGACAAGGCCTGTATTTTAGAGATGGGTGGAGTTTGTCAGAAAAGACCATAAAAGAAAATGAAGGGAGAGAGTTCAGTAGTGTTTAAAATGATTATTCAATCACGATCTGGGATCTAAGAAAGCATAGCATTCTTATGAAATACTTTAGAATTGAAGAAACAAAAATTCTGATAGCTGAGTGAAGCAGCATTTGAAATGAAGAGCTACAGAAAATGAGAGCACTTTGGTCTATGGAGAAAATAATTGAGTACTAATTTTAGTTTGCTTTTGAAAAGAGCGATAAAATGATCCAAAAACTAAGTGGGAATGATTATTCCTCTTATACCGACACTCAAGTAAAATTATATTGTGATGTTCTAATGAATAAAACAATTCTATTTATCAACCTGGAAAGAAAAGTGTAAAAGAACTGAAAACTGTTTAATAAAACTAAAAGAAAAGACATTTTAAATGCACATTGGACTTCAAAGGAAAAAATATAAAAAGAGACAGCAGTAGAAAATGAGCTAATGAACAAGTGAGCCACATGCTAAATATAATAAAATATATACAATAAGACTTGTCATTATGATGCACACAAGTGACAAGTGAATAACTAACCCATAGAATTAGATAACAGGAATATATAACCAATGATCTGATTTGAAAAAAGCAATTGAAATTATATGAGACTTTGGTCCTGAATATGATGAAAAGAAGTGCACACAATGTATCTGAAACCATATACTTAGCCAATTTTTTGGACTGCTCTTCTAAATAATGCTTTCTTTCACAGACTTATAGATATTACCATTCTGTTTATAATATAATTGGTTATTCTATTTTAATAAACTAATGAATTTGAAATACTTCACTAAATAGCTACTGAAATTGTGAGAATTTTTTAACAAAATCCAGTGAACAAACCTGTTGAGCACACAGAAGTATATTTGTATTGCTACTAAACCTTAGGCTTGGGACAAAGGGTAACTGTTCTTGAGAAAACTTTCTTTAAACATTCTAAGATCACTTATGGCAAAATAATATTAATGATGTCATAGGTTATGGGTTGAATTGTGTCCCCGAAATATCTGGTGAAGCCCTACCTCCTAGAACCACAGTCTGAAACCTTATTTGGAAATAGGGTGGTTACAGATGGAATTAGTCAAATTAAGCTGAGGTCATAACACAGCAGGGTGGGCCCTTAATCCAATATGGCTGTTGTCTTTATAAGAAGGAGAAAAGAGACAAAGATAGACATGGAAAATACCATGTGACAACAGAAGCAGATATCGAAGTTCTGCCGCTCCAAGCCAAGGAACCAAGGGTTGCCAGCAATCCACTAGAAGGTAGTAAGAGGCAAGGAGATTTCAGAGGGAGCACTGCTGCCCCCTTGATATTGCACTTTTAGCCTCCAGAATTGTCAGATAATAACTCGCTGTTGTTTTGTAGCCACCCAGTTTGTGGTACTTTGTCCTGGGAATCTAAGGCACTATGTTAAATGCATTCAAAACACCCTGATGGGGCCCATTCATATAGAGAGAACAACATGGATGCACTGCTTAAGAGATAAGAAACATCTGATAACTTCATAGTGGCTCAGAATAAAAGCTTACAATTGATGATTTAGAATAAATATCTATACATAAAGGCATTGCTTCAACTACACTAAAGCTCCAGTTAAATGTCCCTTACTGGTATGCTGTATTATTCCAGTAGGAGTAAAGGCCCTGGGAAGTGAATATGTTACTCATTAAAACGGGCAAAGAATATTTGTCTTTTTGTTAACTGCTCAGTACATAGGAGAGTGATTGCATAAAGTTGATGCTCACTAAATATTTGCTAAGTACATAAGTACATGGAACAAGAAAAGAATTCAAATCCAGCTTTCATTTCATTCAATCTAAAATATTAAGTCTAATAGTGCCATTACCTGTTATCCATTAACTTATATCTTTTTCTAATCACTGTATTTATATTTTCAGCCTCAATCATCTCTTAGAGAAAAGTTTTGTGTTTAAACTACTACTTCCTGTCATTTATTCTAGGTGTGATTTTTTCATGCAGTAACCTCTAGAGTAAAGCTGCAGGAAGGACTGTCATCATTCACAAATCCCTATTCTTTAAAATCCCTGGAGTTTCCTTCAATTGCTTCACTAACTTCTTGGCTATTACCACCCTGAGCCACTAGGGATGCCCCCATTCCCACTTTCCTCTCGTCAACTGCTGTTAATACTTCACCTGCAGAGGGTTGCAGGACACCGGACTCCACCTCCAACCACGTGAATCAGAATATCTGGAAAAGACCCAAGCATTTCTTTTTAAAAATCCTACCCCCACCCCAGGTTGGGATGAATAGAGTATCTCAAACTCTAAATGCAGATGCTGATCCAGAAGGTTTGGGTGATGAATCTGCATTTCAAACAAACTCCCAGGTCATTCTGATGCTGCTCAGAGTAGCAGAGTAGTCCTTAAACTTTGTTTTGAGGGACTGGGATCCTTTCTTTTCCCCATTCTTGTGGTTCACAGAGGCAATCACCTGTTGAGCAATTTTTTCTACCTATACCACTCACCAGCCACCCTCTTTGATTGTTTTGTCTCAATAAATCCCAGAACCCATTGGTATTGGAGTCTGACTCTAGGGGAAATTACTTTCCATTTCTGAAGGAGAGGAGGGCATAATATGCAAACTACCCCAAGATAGGAAAATAATCACTGTATCTGCAAACACATGGAATGCATCTTAAGTAGCCAGGCCTGCTATAACTAAGTACCTCAGACTATTGGCTTAAACAACAGAAATGTACTTTCTCAGGGTTATGGAGGCTGGAAATCAGAAATCGAGGTGTCCATAGAGCAAAGCTTCCTGTTAAAGGGGAAAATCCATTTTAGACCTCTCGGGGCTCGAAATCAAAGGCATTCCTTGGATTATGGCAGCCTAACTCAACTTCTGCCTCCAACACATGGCTGTCTGCCCTCTGTCATCTGTGTCCGAATTTCCATTCATTTATAATTCACCAGTCATATTGGATTAAAGCCCACATTCATGCTGTTTATCATAGTTCTTAATTAATAACTTCTTCAAAGAACCTATTTACAAATAAATTTACATGCACAGAAATTAGGACTTAAACATGCATTTTGGAGGGACACAATACAATCCATAATAGAAAAAGAAATGAAGAAAGTTGAATTTCTATGTACGAGCAATCTAACAGCCTCTAGTCAGCCCCAGTTTGCTAATTTGAAGTTTCCATTCTACATCCACTAAGCTACAGTCAAGAAAATAAGGTGATGCTGAAGAGACAGGGAACACAGCTTAGGAGAGTGAATAACAGTTTTTTTTAATCAAGAAAAATATACCCTTCTGGTAAAACTCTCTTCTCCATTGATTTCTCCATTTCTCTCCTGCCAAAACTATTTCTTACGTCCCTTTATGATAATACTTCTGACTAAAAAACACATAAGAAGCTTTAAAAATAGCAAAGCCTGGACTTCACCTAGAACCTAAAGGTGTGATCTGGGCATCTGATCTTTTTTTTTTTTTTTAAATTCCCCAGAGTGTATCTCTAATCAGTGACATGGAGAGGGAGGCTATAGCAAAGATACTTGGGGCCACTTACACTTCGAGGCCTCAAAATGTACTGATAACAGAAATTGAACAGTAGTCAATCCTCAAAAGATTCAGAAAATGCCTTCGGTAAAACCCAACACTCAACCTTGAATTAAATTTTAAAACTCGTAGTAAACAAAGAATGAAAGAGAACATTCTCTAACCTGATTAGGTATTCTATTAAAAAATCTGCAGCAAATGTCATAATTAATGTTGAAACTTTAGAATTAAGCCCTTTAAAATAAAGCAGAAATTAAGGGTTATTCTATCAGCACAATTATTTATCATTGTGTTGAAGGTCCTAGCTAAATGGCAGAGCCAATAGAGAAAGAAAGAAAGACAGAAATAAAAGCAGAAAGAAAGAGAGAAAGTAAATTAGAAAAGAAAATAAATTATGTGCAGAGAATGCAATTGTTTTCATAGAAAATCTTAAAAGAATCAAGAGCGTAAATTTTAGAACTAACAAAAAATATCAGGAGGGTTTCTACATATAACAGCACCATTTTAAAAATATCAACAGCATTCTTACTCAACAGCAATTATCAATCATAGTCAAATTTTAGAAAATTAAAGAAATAGAGTAATAGAAACGTGGGTAAACTGTAGTATCATTCAATGGAAAAGAATTCAACAGCTTAAACAACAAATAACATTGTTATAAGTGTCAACATGGGTACATCGCAAAAATATGATCTTGAGAAGTTTTAGAACGAGGCATTCAGAATGGTACCATTTATTTAAGTTTATAGCCAAGTAAATTATCAGTTTCATGATAAACCCAGTTAGCACCGTATGCCCATGTAGTATAAGTATATAAAGTTAGATGAGAAATGTACATAGTGACATGAAGATAACCATTGCCTCAAGTGAAGGAAGGGGATGAACTAGGAGAAGAATAAGAAATGAAATTTTAACTAGTATATTTTATATTTTATTTCTTAAAAAAAAAGCCAAAGCAAAACATTGCCTTTACCGTGAACGTTTGCGGCATTACTTTCCTGTTCTTTTTGGTGTTCGCAACATTTTACCATAAAATTATTCTGAAAAGAGTGATGAGAGATGCTTGAGGATGACCAATATTATAGAGTGTCACACGCTTTGAGGAAGGAGGCATTTCCAGAAGGATTATTTAATTGGGTGCTTAAGAGTTACTGATTAGCATACAAGTGACTAGTATGATAGACAGATAAGTAGAGTGGGTAAAACTTTGGGAACTAGTGTCAGCAGGGAATGAATATGAATTTTTATTCATTCATTCATTAGCTATGTGGACTTCAGCAATCTTAACTTCACTAAGCCTACATATGTTCTTCTGTAAATGTTAGTAATAATACCTTGTACTCTTGGGATCATTTCGAAGATCAAATAAGATAACATGCATAAAGAATTTATTATAAATATTGATGACCTAAACATTTACTTTACCTCCCTCAGGGCAGAAAGAGTTGATTTAGTGAAATGACTTTCCAAGTACAATAAATTCAGTTCAATTGGGATCTATCTGTGCTTCCAAAGAATTTACAGTATCATTAGACATGTAGAGTGTGGGAGAAAGACTTTGGAGTCAGATAAATGGGGCTTCGTGTCCAGGCTTCTCTACCTAAGTTATTAAAGCTCTCTGTTTTCCTTCCAAGTCTGAAACTATGGAGACAAGAAAACATTTTTTCACGAATTTGTTGTAAGTAACGAATGAGATAAAGTATGCAAGACTGATGAGAATGGTCATACCACAAAAGAGTCGCTCAGTATATGTCATGGGTTTCAGAAAGAAAAGAATAATAGGAAATATGAGAACAAGTCACCAGAGCTTGTAATGAAAATCCAAAGTGATGGTGCAGATAAGTACTCAAGGAGGTGAGAGAAAGCACTATGTAAGATCTACAACATTTTTTTCCAGTAAGATTATTCCAAAAGTATAATTTTCCCCAAGTCCAGGCAAAGCCATTTGCTTAGGGAAGTGCCAAAATAAAACTCTTCCTTTGTCTCTCAAAAAAAAAGCTCTTGAATTTTTGGCTCATTACCCTTGAGAATCTTCTTCATCGATTTTCTGAAAGATGATCCCTTCAGGCTTCCTTCTGGTATCTTATCTAGTTCAACAAACTTGTTTTGTTATCTCTTCCTGTTTTAATCTGGAGGTTGCCAGACATATTTGCCTAAATTTTCATGCATCATTTGCAAGGCAGAAAATTGTTCTGAGGTAAGAATCAGCTACAGACTGTGCATTGGTGCTAGTCTTTGAAAGAGCCGAGATAACCTCCACAAGAGAGGCTTATCTGACTTGTTGTTACAAATGGAAAACAAGTTGCTGAACAAGGGTTTATCTCAACCCGGAGAGCTACTTGAACAATTTAGATAGCTTCCTATTTTCCAACCAACTTTCTCTTATCGGGAAATACTATACCAAGAGGCTGCCTGCATAAAATATGTGGAAACTTTCTGCACACATTTATATTCCAACCCAAAAGATGATGTTGTTTAAATAGCAGACAAGTGTTGAAATGCTATTAAAAGTGTACAAAGTACCTGCCAGTCAAAAAAACCAAAGCAAGCTGTCACAGATAGGCTCGTATATCAACAGCACTGTGACTTTTTGTTTGCTTTTATCACAACTTGGTGTATAAACAGCCATTTACCTTACTGGGTCCCAGGCAGTTGCTGTTTCCCTCTTTCATTTGAAAAGGTTGATCTGGGAGTCCCGTGCCTGACTGACACTCTTTATTCAGGGCTTGCTATGCAGTGACATTCCCAGAAATCGCCAAGAAATTCAGAAGATGCATTTTTAAAGTCTTCAAGAGCAAAAGTTCCCTGCAAAAATGGAGGGGGTGGAGAAGGACAGGAATTCTGAAGGCTTCAAAGGAAAGAACAAAATATAACCCTAGAATTCATTTTGCAAGTGAAACATTTTTTTTTTCTATCTCAAAAAATAAAAGTAGTCTATCCCAGTGAAGAGGAGGCCAAATGTCAAATGCTATTTCCTGTGCCACATTTTGGCAAGAGGAACCCTGCATCACAAGGGAAATATCTCAAAGAGGAGGAGAGAGTACTGCACTGAGGGTGAGAAATGTTGAGTAAAGGGCCTTCACCTAAAAGAGGAAGCAGATGCCCTTTAGCAGCACTCATCAGGAAATTTGATACAAGTTGCCGCAGACCTGGCCACTCCTGACCAGCAGGGCCAATCTGTCATTTAAATCAAGTATCCTTATAGGAACAGGTAGTTGGAGGAAATGCTGAAAAATAAAAATAAGCAATGACAACTCTTTGGTATGTGGCAAACTGCATTTAGACAAACTATGCTTCTAATAAATTCTCATTTTCGAAGGTAATGAGTTCCATATGGAACAGGAAACATTTTTGAAATCAGCTGGCAGGGAATTCGGCTAATAAAGAGGAGCCTCTCGATTTGAATGAAAAAAATTGTGTATGAAAAAGATTGACAAAATGCAGAAAATGTGTAAAGAACTGAGGTAGAAAATAGCTGAATTGTTCACCCACAGAAAGTTCGGGAGACAACTGAAACTTTTAGAGAAACCTAAATCTACACTTAGGAACCGTGAGACTCAAAATATCCCCGAATTAATTTTTATTTGGACAAAGGCCATTCAAAGTATTTTACATAGGTTACAAATTCTTAGCTTGTGTTCATTCTAGAATTCAGGTGTGCTTCAAAATGAAAGGCAGACCAGAAGGAAGTGTGCAACCAGGACCAAGTCACTGCATGTGCTGAGACTCAGTTTCCCTGCTCTCACCATAAAATGGGAATGATATCGAACTCCTGAGGTCATTGTGCAATTCAGCGAGAATCTTTATAAAGACTTCCGACCCTGGAAGTTCTTTCAGAATTTCAGAATCAGCACCAAAGTGATGGCAGGTGCAGTGAGTAGAGGTGGCGCTAGATGTTATTGACTTACTTGCTGAGAGAATTATGCCTTTTTCAGTTCTTATAGTTCCCTGATTGAGTCAAGGAGGATAAATCAGTGGGTGCTAAGGTGCCGTTAATGCCTCCCTAACACTTAACAATCTCCCTGTTAACAAAGAGAGAGCAGACCTCAGGTCTAGAACATTCGCAGGAAAGCTCCTCTATCCAAAATGTAACGATATGGTTTATTTTCAAGGTATCCATTCTTATGGCTACCTTTTACTTATAGCAAATATACTGCTTTTCCAATTAAGGGAGTGACAGTTTCCTTTCAAATGCACATAGGTATGGAGAAACGTGGATGTATGTAAAGAATCTTGCTGAGCCTGTCACCAGCTGTAGGCTCTTAATAAATAAAATCACTTAACC
Source organism: Tamandua tetradactyla (assembly GCF_023851605.1). Taxonomy (NCBI): domain Eukaryota; kingdom Metazoa; phylum Chordata; class Mammalia; order Pilosa; family Myrmecophagidae; genus Tamandua; species Tamandua tetradactyla. The sequence goes on from NC_135332.1 coordinate 159,582,044, forward strand.
TTTCTATACCCTACCTTTCTTATTCATAAAATGGGGTCAAAATTTTACTACCGCATAGGGCTCTAAAAGGATTAATGAAATGATGCATGTGAAGTGTTTAACAGAATGCCTAGCATATAGCAATACATGTATCATCATAGAGAATGCCAATTCTTGAGCTCAATACGTGGTTCATTTTTTTCATGTAACCTATCTTCATATTTAACCATCTGGTTATCCAAATTGTATTCCACCAAAAAAGACATGAGGAAATACTTACTTATTAAACAAACAGTACAGAATGCTTACATACATACATATTGCCACACAGAGTTGGCAATCAATAATTGGTAGATAGAATTTTAAAATAATGGGAAAGCAATCCAGTGTATCTGAAAAGAGGATCATATAGGTATTTGTGATTGAATGATAACTAAATTAACAGCAAATATCCAAGAAACCAAACAACATGCTTCTGAGGTTCTCAGACATCAAAAAAGAGAGAGATGGATTTACAACTTGTTTAATAAGGAAGGCAGGAAATGCAAGGGCCCTATTAAATGATTCATTGAAGAATATACTGGCACTAGGGCCTCTGGTTACAAGCTACAGAAACTGACTGAGTAAGCAACTTGAAATGTTTTTGAAAATTCTCAGGTTTGGAAATGAGCAGGAATAAAAGTGGTTCTCATGAAGTAGGAATGTATCAAATCAGGAAAAAAGCAAATTTGAATGCTGCCGTTAGGAGCAGGTAGAACTCTAGTCATTTTCGATCTCCTTTTCCTTCTAAGCGCCATATTTTAGAAAGAAAGAATCCTCTTGGCTTAGCTTTTATCAGACCTTATCTGCTCTATGGTACAAGAGGTCGAGGACCTTAAAATAATACTATTAGAGCATATCCAACAGTGAAGAAACAATGTTAGCAAAGATACCATGTTCTGGTGGAATGGGGAAATGGATGCTACAGCCAAAGAAAACACATAACTACTCCATAAAGTTTGCAGTCCAGGGCAAAGCTTTTTGTCTATGATAGCTCCTGAGACTAGCTTTCCAATAGCCACAGTTCTTGGCTTATATTTAACCCAAAAACATGAACCAAAGGTCCACGGGATCATGCACGAGAACCACTCTTCCACCTTTGCTGGATATCTATGGTTTGTCTCTCAAGATCCACCTTCCACCTCTCTCTACCCTGCCTTTTCTCCACAGGAAGTTGACCTGGATGGATTGCAATGGTTGTGCCAACGCAGGAGATTAGCAGGGTAGATTAGCAGTCTCCTGCCTGGTTTACTCCCTCACCGCCCTCATTGAGGGTCACCTGTGCGTTGGCTTGTATCTTCATCAAAATTTGTAGTACCACACACCTAGTGTAAATAATGGATGATACATAACACTACTTTATTAATCTTTCATCAGTTGTAGCAAAGGTAACACAAAGGTAGTACCATTGTTTAAAAAATGTGCTATCAACTCTAGCAAATGTGCCATGCCCATGCGAGGTGTTGGGGGTGGGGTGATGCATGGGAATCCTGTGTTTTATGCCTGGTTATTTTGTAAACTCACAAGTTCCCTAATTAAAAGGAAATTATAGCTCCTTGTCTGTGGTAGCCCATCACTACCTTTAAAATTATTTGCTCTCATTCTAGTCCTTCAGACCAGGCCTGATAATGGCTCACTTGGCTTACGAGCCCTCAGGTCGCTGCATTGTCTCTCACTGGCCCCCCTAAACCTGCTGACAACTTTGTAAAGAGACCCTTTATTAAAATCTCGTCACATGCAAGTTTAAGGGCTCCATCTGGTTTTGTAGAGACCCAGATTGATATGTCTTCCCTCCACCATAATTTTATTCATACTAATGCTCACCTTTAGATCTAATACAATGACAAAGCAGCTTGTCATTTTAAGAAACTTTATCCAAACATAATCCTTTCCTTCACTCATATTGCCTAAAATACTTAGAATAGATGGATAAAAAACACTTGATTCCATGAAGTTTAAAGGTTTTAGTATTTCATTAATTCACTGATACAGGCCTTACTCTTTCTAAAATAGGGATATGAAGGAGCTAAACAACAAAAATCATAAGTAATAACTTGGAAATAGAAAAATCAGGAATAATTGTGATGTAACCATGGCAACTATGCAGGTTATAACTTGTAGATTAAGTTAGGATTCAGCTTCTTGACAGTCAAGGCAAAAAGAAAGTTAGTAAGATATCAGAATGCAAAAAAAGTTAAAGTGCAGATTCTCAATGATATTACACTGTGACTGAACTGCATTCGAACCAAGATATAAACAGCCAAGGAAAGTTCAATAAACTGAAGTCTGCTCTTCCCTTATTTGAATGAGTTTATAATGGGGAGTGGTAGGGAAAGGAGTGGAGAAAACCAAAAGTTTATGTGAAAAGCATGTGGAAAGGATGCCTACCTAAGGGATAAGAAGTCAAAGTAGCAAAGGGTTGAAGAAAAATAAGAAAAACTTCACGGATGTCACTAATTTGCTGAGAGTCTGGTCCCTCCTTCTATTTGACAGGACGGAATTAACTAGAAAGCATATGGCAACTTTCTGTACTTCTACTGATTCATAGTACAGTTTCACATGACCTATGAAAATTTCAGTTCAGCCCTTAGTTTATTTTTGTTTTGTTTTTTTCTGTTAATATGGCAAAATTCATTATGAAGGAAATCAAATTTCTTTTATAAAGCTATAGATAATGATACATGATTTCCATAAAAAGATTTTCTATTCAGATTTCCATAACCCTTCTAAACACTGTTGATTAGGTAGCTTGATTCTCCTTAATTCTCAAAGACCATGGAACAAGGGAGCAAGGTGCTAAGACTTCTCAGTGACAGAAGTAGGGGAGGAAGCAGGTCCACCCTTCACAAATGCCATGCACCTACATATTTAAAATTACAAATCAAGCTTTCAAGTTGGTAAATAAAATGCCTTCAGTTTTCCTAACTTCTTACCAACTAGAAAATTTGGCTCAAGTCAATTGTGTTCTCCATCATTCTACACCAGGACATGAAGGTGCTCTGAGAGCCAACCCTTACTCCAGCTTGCTGCCTTTCCTAACCATCCCCAATCCATCCTGCTTTGTGAAGGGCCTCAGGCACGTGCATGTGGGCGTACCACCCTGAAAACCCAAGCTCTGGCCCCACTTCCTGCAAACAGCCATTCTTTGGCCAACCTCTGCACCTCAAGCCATTGCAGCACAGGCTGCCATCAAGGAGACTGACCAGGAACACAGGTTAATTCGGGCCTGTAAGTCCACTCAGTGCCATGGCCAGAGAATTTCAAGAGAATGAGAACCCAGAATGGGGTTTGGAAGGGCAGGCAAAGGCTCTGGATGGGTACATGCCCTTGGCCCCAAGGAATCCTCACCCTGTGTAGAGGGATAAGAATAAAGGAGATCCAGAGAGGCCTCTCAAAAGCATGGGGCCCAAAGAAGCTCTCCTTGTTCAGTTACATTGACAGCACTGGAAAGAAGAATTAATTGAGAAGATCATATTATTTTATGCCAACTTTCAGGCCAGAGATTGAGTTCTGTGATACGTCAGGACATCTGATTTTTGTTGTTGTTGTTCAGAATCTCTGGTGATTCTAATTAATATGTCCCATTGGAACACACTGTTCTAAAAAGGAAGTATTGTGTAGTGGTTAAATGCATGGCTACTTGTGGTTAAATGCATTCTGGATACAGGATGTCTGGCTTTAAATACTATCTCTACTGTGTATTAGCTGTGGAAGTCTACAAAATTATCTTAATTTATCCATGCCTAATTTCCTCACTGGGAAATGGAGCAAATAAAAAAGTACATTTTGAGAGGGTTGTTATGAGGATGAAATAAGCTAATACACAGAAAACATTTATAGGTGGGTCTAATACATGGTAAACTGTCAAGGAAAAGTTAGCATTCACTCTTGTTTGAAATGATCATGAAATCAGTGCAAGGACTAACTAAACTTAAATTTATCAAATCACTTAATAGATTTTCCAACACCAGATAGGTAAAGACATTTAAGCCAATGTCTGATGTAAAGTTTTTGACAGACAAGAAATTTAAAACATTTTATGTGTTCTCCTTATCTTCATAATCTTTCTCCTTCATTAACTCTCATAATGGAAACTGGGTTTGGAATATGAAATGCAATTGGGCTGCTAAGGGGATAAAACTGTTGTCTCTACATAGTGTGAAAGTCATTCTATCTGTGTTATGTAAACTCCCATTAGTAAAAGTGCAAAGTTCACGTACACCCTGAAGGATTTCCCATTTCTAGGGTTACTAACTGCTCATGTGGAAGCATACTGCACTGGCTGTTTCCAGCATACTCAATTCCTAATGACTTTTCCCCTCATGGAAAGGACATGCTTATTTTTACAGACTAAGCAAATGCTTAAACAGAACACAGATCTAAAAAAGCACACAGACTAATGAAATAATATTTCAGATCTCACATTTCCATGTGGCAGAACAGGAATAGAAAGAAATCCTACTAAAGCTGGTACTGACATTCCCAGATGTGCAGCCATTAACACATGCTAAAACAGGCTCTTTAAAGAGTCTCTGCGTCTTTCTCCAAAGAAATATAAAATACTGTTCTCTAAAGCAGTCCTGTAATACTCTGCCCTCCTTAATTTAGGAGTTATCAAAGCAGCAAGTGAGGTTCTGGAACGTTGCCCCTGTCATGAATGTCATGAGTGGAGAAGGAGGAAGACAATGCAATTCAATGAAGTGCTTTTATTTCTTTTTGGTTCTTTTGAGTTCTTGCAGAGCCATGCAATATTGATGTAAAGTAGGATTAGCCCAAAGGAGCCTGTGCATCATTGAAGGGTTTACTTGAAGACCTTTATTGTTTATTGTCACGTAAAATATCTTCTGGTGATGAAGGTGGGATTCCATCAGAAATCCAGGTAAGAGTAAGCAGTATAAATCCTCTCTCCAACAGTGCTGGTAAACTAGTAAATGG